>NW_027189152.1:750074-847574 GCF_040958095.1 Procambarus clarkii | reverse complement strand
GGTAGAGACACAAGAGCAACTTGAACAGCTCATTCTATTAGAAGACTTTGAAGATTGTCTGTCTGGTGATCTGAAGACATACCTGGAAGAACAACAAGTAGAAACCATGAGTGCGGCAGCCACTATGGCCGAGGAGTATATTCTAACACATCGGCCTTCTACCAGGCATGTTCCGAAGAGCTACTCGAAACCCCCTACGAAGCATAAGCCGGAGGATTAGACCATCCCACGAGGTGCCGTAAAATCAACCCCAGGTAATCCTAGAAGAATTAGTCCTAGGAGGGACTTAGTGTGTTGGACCTGCGGGCAGAGAGGACACATAGCTTCTAAGTGTCGAGGCAAGTGTACATTAGCAGTGGTGATAATCTTCCAATAGAGGAGAAAGAGGCTATCTTGGTCTACGACTTGGCTCTAGGTTTGGTGCATAACCATCCCCTGGTTGTGGAAGACCCGGTATATGATGTGAAACCAGTAGTAGCCGTACAAACTAGATCCCAGGCACAAACACAATTGAAATTAAATACCTTGTTTGACCCTCTACCTACCCTGCAGGTTACTGATAATGCTCCCGCGACCTTGCTGGATTCGACTCCCGTACCAGAACACTGGACCCGAACAACCCTGATACTAAGAGATTCAGAAGAACAGAAGAAGGAACCCCCCAAGTGCAGGTATTAGCCGGTACTATGGATTCCGCTGCAAAAGGAGGTGACCAGTATTTCTGGATAAATGAAGTACTGTGTCGGAGGTGCTCACAGAAATATCCCCAGTCTACTGAAGAAGATACACAGGTAGTCGTAGCCGCAGTATTTCGGGCCAACTTGTTACTTTCAGCCCATGCCGGCCGATTTGCTGGACACGGCAGGATATCAAAAACCTTTCATCGCCTGGCCCCCTCCCCGCTGAGCTTGTTGTTGCCGTGTGGGGGCTTAGTTAGCGGCTGCCGGAGTGTGATGCTCCTTGGGACAGTCCTCTGTCCATTTCTAGCCTTGTGCTCCTGCTGCCGTCCTCTCCAATTCTGCTGGGCACCTTTTCCTTTTCCTTCTGTTTCGTTTTTCTCCCCCCTCTTCTCCTATCTGCTTGCCGTTTCCTGCCGACCTTTTGCTTGTTCTGGTTCTTCCCTTGGACTTCTTCAATTTTGACGCCCGGGTGCTTGAGGAGGCATACTCTTGCACCCGTAGAACTGTAGTACCCGACGTCGAGAGCGAGGGGAACCTTTTATTGTCAATCCCCCTTTCGTCACTGAACCCGATCTCGACGGACTGTCGTTTCTTAAGGTGGCGTTTGTGGGGCGTATACTCACGACGCACCCCTAGGAGGCCCCGACAAGATCGGCGATAGCTTCTTGTTGGGTGTCCTGCCTCAAATTGTGGCTCCATGGTGGGTGTGGGGGCACATTCGTGAATGAATTTTATTTTTCGTAATGATGATGACCCTTGTTTCGGCTGTTTCTGCTTTACCTTCTCAGGCTCGTGGGGTGGGCGACCAAGCCCCCGAGTCAGTCCGTGTTGGAAGACCGGGCTCTGTAGCCTCCGCTGCATTGGGCCCCGACCTTGCTCCTCCTTTGGCCTCTCTGACTTCTTCCCCTGGCTCCCCACCCTCCTCTGTGGTTGGGTCGAGCCCCAAGCCCCCAGTGGTGACTACCTCGTCCCCTAGCGCGGTTACTTCCCTAGTTGTAACTACTGCGCCTTTTAATCCCTCTCTCTCTGGGGGTTCTCACCGCCGTCCTCGTCACGGCCGCCCTCGCTCGATTCCTTCCAGTTCTGCTACCTATCAAGCCTTGTTTGGTCCTGTTTCGTGGGCCAAATATTTTGATCTCCTCCTTCTTGATTCTGCGCCTCCTGACGATTTCTCCCTCCATCGACATCTCGTTGATTCCGTGGATGCCTCCATTACTTTCAACCCCACTCGTCTCGGTACACGTGTCGTTGCTGCTCCTTCTCAGGATGCTGCTTTCCGCTTGGCTGCCTTATCCTGCCTTGGCGAGACCCCTGTTCCGGTCTCGAAGAACGCTCAGTTGAATGCCAGTGTTGGCACTATTCTGCTCCCGCCCCATGTTGCGACCGGTGTTCGGGACCTGCGCGACTGCCACGACGATATTCGACATATCCTTGCTGCCCAGGGCCATTCTATTCTCCAGGTGGACACGTTTACTCGCCCCCTCGTGGTAGTAGCCGTCAACCCCTCCGGGTTGTGAAGATTACCTTTGATGGTAGGACCCTTCCATCCTCTGTCATTCTTGCTGGTGCTAGGTGCTCTGTCCAGGAGTACATTCCTTCTCCTCGGCTCTGTAACAAGTGCTGGAGGTTTGGGCATGGTGCCCTCCGCTGCTCTGGGACTGTCTCTCTCTGTCCTTTGTGTGGTGGCGAAGGTCACTCTAAGTCGGAGTGCACTTCTTCCCAGGCTCGTTGCCTCAACTGCGGTGAGGCCCATCCTACCTTCTCCCGTCCGTGTGTCCATTACAAGCTTGAGGCAGCCGTCCTCAACTTGAAGCACCGGGAGCGTTTATCTTTTTCTGAGGCGAGATGCCAGGTTCGCCAGCTCCCGCCTTATGCTAATATCTCTTATGCTCGCGTGTTGCGCTCTTCCTCTCCTCGTCCTTCCCGCCTTCCTCAGACTCACAACCGTTTCCGGGCCTTGGACCCTGATACGCCCACTGCCCCCTCCTCTGTTCCTTTGGGTTCTCTCCTCTGTTCCTTTTGGTTCTCTCCCGATGGATCCACCTCCTGGTCCTCTGTCTGGGGTTCCCCTTCTTTCTACCCGGTCTGTCGTGTCTCCTGTGTCTTCTTCCTCGTCTCCCTCCGTTCCTCCTTCCCATCCTTCCCCTCCGTCTCTTGACTCTCCCTGCCGCCTGTCGGTGCGGGCTGATGTCCATCGCTCTCCAATCGGCCGTCATGTGTGCTCTCGTTCGGCTTCTCCTGCTGAGACGCTAGAATCCGTTGCCCAGTACGTGGTTGCTGGGACACCGGTCTCTTTAAGTCAGAAGCGTAAGCCTGGCTCCTCTCCTTCCTCCTCCCCGGCGGGTAAGAAGGTTTCGCTTTCTTCCTCGGCCCCTACTTCTGCTTCTCTCGCTCCTTCTCTTCCCATTTCGGTGGTTGCGCCCCCTGTTCCTGCTATGGAGGTTTCTTTAGCCCCCGCTTCCCTCTCGGTTGCTGCCCTTGCTGAGGTACGCTCCCCCTCTTTCTACCCCCCCTCTTCCTGCTGCTGTCCTTGACTGCTCCTCTCCGTTGTCTCCTCCTCCTCCTCCTCCTCTGGACCCCACCCGCCCGCCTCTGATCTGTTCTCCCGTTTCCTTCCCTCCGTCTTTGCTCAGTTTACCCATGCCCCCTAACCCTGACTTTGCTGACCCTGATCTCGACCCTGATATTCTTTAACGTGCTCTGTTGCTCTTTCGCCTTTGTTTCTTCCTTGTTCTCTGTTTTTGTCCTTTCTCTTCTCGTCGTTGTCCATTCTTCAATGGAACGTTCGTGGTTATTACGCCAATTTCCTCGAACTCCAACTTCTGATTTCGCGGTTTTCGCCCCTTTGTGTCTGTCTCCAGGAGCCAATGCTTGGTGCTCGTCCTGGTCGTTTTCGTGGCTATTCCTTTCTTCCCCCCCCCCCCAGCCGTTGCTGGGGCTTCTAATTCTTCTGCTCTCTTGATTCGTGCTGAAGTTCCCTTTGTTCCTTTACTTTTTCCTTTGCCTCTCCATTGTTCTGCTGCTCGTATCTTTGTGGGGAAATGGTACACAGTTTGTTCCCTTTATCTCCCCCCGAGTGTCCCGCTTTCTCTTCCTGATTTGAAACACCTCCTTGACTCCGTGCCGGAGCCTGTGCTCCTGCTGGGTGACTTCAATTGTCGTCATTCTCTTTGGGGTGACGTTCTGACGAATACCCAGGGTCGCCTTCTTGAGCCGTTTCTCCTCTCTTCTTCCCTGTCTCTTCTGAATTCTGGTGAGCCCACTCATTTGGACTCTCGGACTCGCACCCTTTCTTGTCTTGAACTTTCTCTCTGCTCTTCTTCTCTTTACTTAGATTTCACGTGGCAGGTTCTTGATGACCTCCATGGAAGTGATCATTTCCCCATCCTTGTTTCCTTTTTCTCTTTTCGCCCTTCCCTCTCTTTCCCTAGGTGGCAGTTTGCTAAGGCGGACTGGACCCCATTTACCCTCAGTGCTACTCTCTCTGACCTCTCCCTTCTGCCTCTCTCTCGTGCTCTCCTCCTTTTTCATGACACTGTCTTCAACGCTGCCCTCCGCTCTTCCTGTCGGGGTACACGGAAGTGCGTTCCCTGGTGGAATGCGGACTGTGCTTGGGCTGTCCGCTGTAAGCGTGCAGCCTGGAAGAGGCACCGCCGTAGGCAGACGACCGATTCTTTTCTTTTCTTTCGGAAAGCAAGTGCGGTGGCCCGTAGGGCCATCCGTACAGCTAAACGTGAATATTGGGCATCTTATGTCTCGACAATTACGTCCGAAACTCCTCTGGCCAAGATCTGGAAGCGTATCCGCAAGATAGCAGGTAAGTTCGTTCCCGATGTTTCACCGGTCCTTTGCCTCCATGATACTCTTGTGGCGGACTCGTTGCAGGTCGCTTCCGTACTGGGTTCCCACTTTTCTTCTGTTAGCTCTGGTCTTCATCTTGCCCAATCTTTTCTTCTTCGTAAACCTGTCCTTGAGTCTCGTCCTTTAGATTTCTGCACTCATCTTCAGCTTCCCTATAATGATCCCTTCTCTCTCTGAACTTCGTTCTGCCCTGACACTCTGCGGTTCTACGGCGGCGGGCTCCGATGGTATTCATTATGAGATGCTTCGCCATCTCCCTCCGTGCACGTCTCAGTATTTACTGAGTCTGTATAATCGGATCTGGGAGTCGTCGTCAGTCCCTGAGGACTGGCTTGATGCCGTTGTCCTCCCTGTTCGCAAACCGGGGTCTCTGGGTACTTACCCTAAGGACTTTCGCCCTATTGCTCTCACAAGTTGTGTCTGCAAACTCTTTAAACGTATGGTTAACGTTCGTCTGATGTGGTTCCTGGAACACCATCACCTCCTCTCCCCTTCTCAATTTGGTTTCCGCAAGTGCCGCAGCACGACAGATGTCCTGGTGAACTTGGAGGTCTATATTCGTACTGCTTTTGCTGCGAAGACCTCCGTTGTTGCCGTCCTTTTTGACCCGGAAAAGGCTTACGACACCACTTGGTGATATCATATTCTATCTCAACTTCATTCTTTTGGCCTTCGTGGTCATCTCCCTCTCTTTCTCCGCAGCTTCCTCTCCCGTCGTTCCTTTCGGGTGCGCCTTGGTACCGCTCTCTCTGCCTCTTTTCAGCAATTCGAAGGTGTGCCCCAGGGTAGTGTTCTGAGGACTACTCTTTTTCTAGTTGCCCTCAATGGTCTTCTTTCCTCTCTTCCTTCTGGTGTCTTCTCCGCTCTCTATGTCGATGATCTTACCCTTTGCTGTCAGGGTGATGATTCGCCTCTCCTTCAGCGCCGGCTTCAACTTGCAATTGATGCCGTATCGTCTTGGGCCACCGATCATGGCTTCAAGTTCTCTACTTCTAAGACTTGTGCCATGACTTTTACGCGGAAACGGGTTGTTCTTCGTCCCTCTTTGTCACTTTATGGTCATCCCCTTGAATACAAAGATTCCGCGAAGCTTTTGGGGTTATTCCTTGACACGCGTTTGTCTTGGTCTCCCCATATCTCTTACCTCCGTGTTGAGTGCTCTAAGGCCCTTACCCTCCTTCGGGTCTTGTCCCATACTTCTTGGAGGGGGCAGATAGGCGCACTCTCCTTGCTTTACATTCCTCTCTCGTCCTGTCAAGCTCGATTATGGTTGCCCTGCTTACTCGTCTGCTTCTCCTTCTACTCTTCGCTGTCTTGATGCTTTGCACCATACTGGGTTGCGCCTCAGTTCTGGTGCCTTTCGTTCGACTCCCGTCCTTAGCTTGTATGTTGACACTGGCTTCCTGTCTCTCCAGGACCGCCGTGATCGCTACTGTCTTCGCTATCTTGCGCGGTCCTTACAACATCCTTCCTCTCGCCTCTGTCGTGCTTTAACTTTTACCCCTCCTGCGGTTCCTGTTCCTCTTCACCACCTCCCTCTTTCTGTCCGGTTATCTCGCCTCCAGGATTCTCTTTCCGTTCGTATTTCTAATGTTTCTCCTCGTGTTGTTCCTTCTTTGCCCCCATGGAGAGTCCCTCTTCCGCGGTTTTGTACTTCCTTGACCTGTATCACTAAAGCTTTTACCCCTCCTACGGTTCTAAAACGCCTTTTCCTTGAGCACTTTTTTTCTCACTCCCGCACCGTTTCTGTCTTCACCGATCGGTCAAAGTCGGCGGACGGTGTTGGCTACTCTGTTGTTTTTCCTGATCGCACTTATATGTGTCGCTTACCTCCGGAGACTAGCATCTTTACAGCGGAACTTTATGCTATTCTCTATGCTCTTCGTCTCCTGCTTTCTCGTTGTCAGTCTTCCTTTATAGTTGTTGTTGACTCTCGTAGTGCCCTCATGGCTCTCGGGTCCTTTAATCCGGTTCATCCAGTAGTTGTCGAGATCCAGCATTGGCTGTTTCTTGTTCACAGTAAATTTAAGTCGGTTGAGTTTTGTTGGTTTCCCAGCCATATTGGTGTGTCTTTAAATGAGCGTGCGGATGCTGCCGCCAAGGAAGCTGTACGCTCTTGTCCCATCTCTCGTAAGGGCATTCCGTATTCCGACTTTTACCCGGTTATCAATTCCTCAGTCCTTACCCGTTGGCAGGCTTCTTGGTTGTCTGTTACTGGTAACAAGCTACGTACTCTTAAATGTTGTGTTTCCTCGTGGCCGTCCTCCTTCCACCGTAACCGGCGGTGGGAAACAGCTCTGGCGAGATTGCGTATTGGCCATACTCGCTTAACCCATGGTCACTTGATGGAGCGCCGCCCTGCTCCTTATTGTCCTAGTTGCATTGTCCCTCTTACGGTCGTGCATGTCCTTCTTGAATGTCCTGACTTCCAGGACGAGCGTGTGTCTTGCTTTCCCACCGCCCCTCGCGGTCACCTGTCCCTCAATAGAATTCTTGGTGACTCGGATACTTTTGATATCGTTCGACTTATGCGTTTTTGTTCTCATATTGGCATCCTTGGTGATATTTAGCGCCCTCTGATTATTTTGCGCATTTGATGGTGCTACGTAGCCTTCCCGGTTTGGCGCCTTCTTTTGATAATTACTTACTTATTACGGATCGGGTTAGTAGGTACCCAGAAGCAATCCCCCTGAAGACAATCACAGCGAATGTAATTGTGAAGCATCTTCTCTGGTTTGTTGCACGATATTGTCTTCCTAAGACCATCCAAACGGATCATGGGACTAATTTTACCTCTGTCTTATTTCGTCAACAGATTGCCGGCCTTGAGATCCAGCATATTACATCTAGTGCCTACCATCCCGAGTCGCAAAGGGCTTTGGAGAGGTTCCATCAGACACTGAAGGGCATGCTGAGGAAATATTGCTACGAAAGGCAGAGCAAATGGGCTGAAGACCTACCCTACCGGTTAGATCGGTAAGATCTTTTCCAAACGAATCCCTAGGCGTGTCTCTGAAATGATGTATGGTCACGCAGTAAGAGGTCTCATGAAGATGGCAAGGGATCAATGGCTGGACCATGAAGACGACCTAGATGCTGTAGACTGGTTGTCTACTAACAAAGGCAGGTTGTTTTCTGCGTGGGAGATAGCCAAACGAAACTTGGTGAACTCTGAGGCAGCTACCAAGCAGAGATACTACCAAAGGACAACACCGAAGGATTTTCAGGTAGGGGACCTAGTGTTGGTATGTTCACCCACTGTGACGGGGAGTCTGAGTGCCAGGTTCAGAGGTCCTTATCCAGTATTGAAGAAAGTAACCTGTACTAATTACATCCTTAGCACTCCAGATCGAAGGAAGAAACAAACGTTAGTCCATATTAATATGATAAAGAAATATCAAGGTCGTGACATTCGCCCAGTAACCATAGTGGCGACAAAAGAAGATGGTCAAGAGGTGATGGAGGATGCTGAAAAGGTATTATCCAACTCAGAGATCTTATATAATTTACAGACAATGTTGACCCACGTAACTGAAGGAAACCAACCACCTCTGCTAAGACTAATCCAGCAATTTAAGACCATTTTTCGAGACGCTCTAGGACTAACATCTGTCCTACGGCATGACGTTATCCTGAACGATGGAGTAAGGCCGATCAAACAACACCCATATCGTCTCAACCTCCGGAAAAAATGAGGTGGTGAAACGCTAGGTGGAATATATGCTGCAGCACCATCTGATAGCCCCGAGCATAAGTCTATGGTCATCCCCAGTTCTGCTAGTGCTCAAACCTGATAAGGAATACAGATTGTGTATTGATTACAGACAGGTTAATAAGGTCACAGTAGCAGATACCTATCCTCTTCTAAGAGTAGAAGTGTCTAGATACCATCGGCAGGGCGCAATACTTAACAAAATTCGACCTATTTAAAGGCTAATGGCAGGTTTCCCTCACGGAGCGAGCCAAACCCATCTCAGCGTTTGTAACCCCCAAACGGCCTGTTTGAATTTCAGGTGATGCAGTTTGGGATGAAGAATGCCGCATCCACCTTCCAGAGGATGATGGGTATGGTGTTATGTGATGTAGGTAATACATCACTATAGGTCTATATCGACGATGTCTTAATCCATGATTCAAGTTGAGAAGACCACCTACGTCATCTAGAATTCTTTATGGCCATGCAATATGCTTGGTTATTAGTCAACCTAAATAAATCTGAGTTCGCTAAAACCTCCATTATCTTTGTAGGATATGTGGTAGGAGGTGGATGGATTGTCCCAAAAACCAGCAACGTTGAAACTATTATCCAGTACTCGACTCCTTCAACAAGGAAGGAAATCCTGCGTTTCCTGGTATGGCTGGTTTTTACCGTAAATTTTTCCCCAACTTTTCAAGCATCGCAGTCCCTCTGATGAATCTTCTAAAGAAGGGTGTAAAATTCATGTGGGGAAAAAGCTGCCAGGAGGCTTTTGAAAATTTAAAAGCAGTTTTGATTTCTTCTCCTATCCTCATGTCCCCAAATTTCGAAGATAAATTCACTCTCACCGTAAATGCTTCCGATTACGGCCTCGGGGCTGTATTATCACAGATTGATGCTAAAGGAGCGGAACACCCTATAGCATACTATTCTAAGAAGTTTACTAATAGCCAGCTAAATTACTCTGTGATAGAAAAGGAGACGTTGGCCCTGGTCAGTTCTGTACAACACTTTGAAGTTTACCTAACCAGTAATGGCCATCCAATACTGGTCAGGTCTGACCACAATCCCCTAAAATACTATGTACAGTTAGGGCAGAAAAATCTTCTGCACACCAGATGGAGTCTACACCTCCAACAATATCCTCTATATGTCGAGCATATCAAAGGAGTGGAAAAACCTTGACCTTGAGGTGCTTCCGGGGCTTAACGTCCCAGCGGCCCGGTCGTCGACCAGGCCTCCTGGTCGACGACGACAGCGTGGTGGCAGACATTGTCACGCATATAAGGTACTGAGTTTGTTTTGCTCAAACATACTAATTTGGTTTATTTTCCTTTTAGAAACAAAACCATTGTTGGAGGGTGGAGACGCAATTACAGTGCGATCTGTGAGTCGGCACTCCCGTACTCCTAGTATTGAACGCAATGTGGACAGTGCCATCTGTTGGTGGTGGCGTGGTAGCAATGAATGGCTCTGGTTTCCTGACTTAGTCAGAAAGAGAGGTCGATGTGGATGACCTTTGGTGGGTGGCGTGTCATGATCAGCGCCATCTAGGTTGTGCTACAAGAATAACGTTCACTCCCCAGTGAATGAGTGTTACCTCATGGTTTCCCCAGTATCCTGTCCATCTTATTAATGACGTTTTTATGGCCACAGAAGTGAAGTGTGGAGGCAATTGTGGTGAGGAAGACAGTTTACCTTAGACAGCTCACGAATCCTTAGATTGGTCTTGAAAGAAGACTAAGTAAGCCGCCGTCGATAAAGGCAGTGTGTTAGCTGCTAGTATACGCAGCAGCTAACACACGGTGACGATCGGCGTACCCCGGGATTGGCTATTAAGGGTTACAGTGATATGCATAGTGTGAAATGCTGCTAGCAAGCTGCTAGAGGCTTCTGCTGAGGGGTTTGCTACCCGTGTGTGAGTTCATTTGGTACCCATGTCAGCATGTTGCTGGAGAGCAAAAGGTGGGGTGTTGGCACATCGTGATAATGTGTGGGTGGACTGGCTCGTATAGAAAGGTGAACTCACCAGTGTTGTCCAGTATGAGTGGATAAGGTACTGGGACGTCGTAATCACTGGAATTGGTGAATACTGCAAACGCATTTGTATCCTGAGTGAAAGTGATGCTATTATATGTAAGTGTAGCAATAGTATATTTTAATATTTATTTAATGGTGGAGGTGAATATGTTGGTGAAGGAAAGTGTGTAGTGTTTATCCCCCCTTTATATCTTTATTGCGCTATACAGTCAGTTCTTGAAAGCCTACTACCGACTTGGGGTAGGATACACTAAAAGAGGTAATATTACCAAGAACCCGGTTACTGGTCCTAAGTGGCCGTAACACTCCAGTAGGACATGATGAGGGTGGAGAGAGCCATGGCAGCAGCAGCAAGGAAGAAACGAAGGGTGGGAGGAGAAAACCAGGAAATCACAGCATCCAACACAACATCTCCAGAGGTGAGGGGGGGGGGGGGAGGACCCACAACCAGCAACCCAGTAACACCAGAAGGGAGGGCAACTCCACCACCCTCCTCTGCAAAGAAACCTTCCTACCCCAAACACTCCCTGCTCCTGCTCCAATTCTCAGTCAACTCTCCCTCCCCCATCATCCCATACCCATCCTGCTTCCCGTCCCCCACACCCATTGTGTCCCACCTCCCCACATTCCCTCCCTGTCCCCCCTCCCCATTCTTCCCATGCCTTCTTTGTCCCCCCTTCACTTAGCCCCCCCCCCCCACCTCTCACCTCAGTATCCTCTGAGACCCTATTATCCACCTCACAAATCCTCACACCTATGGAACAGCTTGCTCCATCAGCAGAACGCTTACAAAGAAGGGGACATGAGAAGGAACAGAAGAAAACCCAGCCTTAATAGTACTCACAAAAATAAAGCTAACGAAAACCATAACAAATGCAGCATTTCCACACGACTACTGTGTTGTGAGGAAAGAGAGAGAAAGAAGAGGTGGTGGTGGTGTAGCTCTGCTGGTAAGAAAAGGCTGGGAATTTGAGGAGATGGTTATTCAGGGCTATGAAGGTTTCAATGACTACATAAAAGGTACCATAGCAATTGGAGGACAAAACATTATAGTCGTAGTCATATATAACCCACCACCAAATGACAGAAGACCCAGACAGGATTATGACAGAAACAACATGGCCACCTTTACCATAATAGTGAGAGCAGCTTCTGTCACTGGCAGGACCGGATGCAGACTACCAATCATGGGAAATTTCAACCACAGGAAGAGATTGGGAGAACAGAGACCCACATGAAGGAAAAGACACACGGTGAGCTATGCTGCTGGACGTGGCAACAAGAAACTTTCGAAGCCAACACGTCAAGGAACCGACAAGAATGATTGGGGAAGATGATGCTTGATCTGATATTTACCTTAAATGAGTGGGATATAAGGGAAAGTTAAGTTTGAAGCGCCCTTGAGAATGAGTGATCACAGTGTATTGAACTTTGAGTACTTGGTAGAGCTAGGACTTATCTCCCCCCAAAAAGAACTAGAAAACAAAAGGCTGGCGTACCGAAAGGAGAATTATGAGATGAGATGTTTCCAAAGGGATATACCATGGGACACAGAATTCAGAGCTAAGTCTGTACAACACATGATGGACTATGCCACCCAAAAGTGTCAGGAGGCAGTAAACAGGATTATCACGGCCGAAAAGGAAAACTCTGAGAAGCAAAAGAAGAATCTATGGTATAATAGGGCATGTATGGAAGCAAAGGAACCAAACTAAAGGAGGTTATCTTCTTGAGATGATGATTTGATTTGATGATGAGGTGAAGAGACTTCCGAAATAACAAAACACCTGAATGCAGAGAGAGAGAGATCAGAGAACCAGGAATGAGTATGTTAAAATGACTAGAGAAGCACAGAAAAATTGTGGCATCGATATAGCAAACATAGCCAAGACGGAACCAAAGATACTCCAAAATCACATCAGGAGGAAAACAACAGTGAAAGAACATTTGATGAAACTTTGAACGGGTGAGGACAGGTAAGAGAGAATGACGCAAGGTGATGGAGAAGAACGTGAGAAAAAAACCTTGAAATACATTTGGAGAGAAGCTACTTTGTGACAAATCGCCAACATGGGGTTCAAGGATGGTAAATCTTGCCTCACTGGCTTATTAGAATTCTACGACCAGGTGACGAAGATTAAGCAAGAAAAAGAAGGCTGGACGGACTGCATTTTCTTTGATTATTAGAAAGTCTTTGACACAGTACCCCAGAAGAGGCTAGTACATAAGCTGGAGAGACGGGCAGGAGTAACTATTAAGAGGTTCCAGTGGATAAGGGAGTACCTAAGCAATAGGAAGCCGAGAGTTACAGTGAGGGGTGAGACCTCAGAATGGCGTGAAGTCACCAGTGGAGTCCCACAGGGCTCTGTACTCGGTCCTATCCTGTTTCTGGTATACGTAAATGATCTCCCAGAGGGTATAGACTCATTCCTCTCAATGTTTGCTGAAATTGCCAAAATAGTGAGGAGGATTAAGACAGAGGAGGACTGCTTGAGGCTTCAAGAAGACCTTGACATACTTAAGGAATGGTCGAACAAATTGTTGTTCGAGTTTAACCCAAGCAAATGTAATATAATGAAGATTGGTGTAAGGAGCAGGAGGCCAGATACAAGGTTTCATTTGGGAGATGAAATTCTTTAAGACTCGGAGAAAGACTTGGGAGTTGATATCACACAAGACCTGTCCCCTGAAGTGCATATCAAGAGGATAACATCAGCGGCATATTCCAGGTAGGCCAACTTAAGAACGGCTTTAGAAATTTGTGTAAGGAATAATTCGAACTTTGTATACCACATATGTCAGACCAATCCTGGAGTATGCAGATCCATCATTGAGTCCATATCTAGTCAAGCATAGGACTAAACTGGGAAAGGTTCAAAGGTTTGCCACCAGAGTAGTACCCGAACTGAGAGGTATGACTATGGGCGTATGAGGCATGAGGAGAGACTATGGGAATTAAACCTCAAGTCGCTGGAAGACGGAAGAGTTAGAGGGGACATAATCACCACATACAAGATTCTCAAAGGAATTGAAAGGGTAAATAAAGGAAGGCTATTTAACACAAAGGGCCACACGCACTAGTGGACACAGGTGTTAATTGAATGCCCAAATGAGCCACAGAGATATTAGACAGAATTTTGTTAGTGTCAGAGTGGTTGACAAATGGAATGCATTAGGAAGTAATGTGGTGGAGGCTGACTCCAAACACAGTTTCAAGTGTAGACATGATAGAGCCCAGTAGGCTCAGGATCCTGTACATCAGTTCATTGTCAGTTGAGAGGCGGGACCAAAAACCCAGAGTTCAACCACCGCAAGCACACCTAGGTGAGTACAACTTGGTGAGTACGTGCTCACATGCGCTCGCTCACACGCACACGCTCACACACACACACACACACACACACACACACACACACACACACTAGAAGCACTAAGTATACCACTCTCTATGGTGTATAACAGGTCACTGAAAACAGGAGACCTACCAGAAAGTTGGAAGACAGCTAAAGTAGTCCCAATATACAAGAAGGGTGACAGGAAAGAGGTACTGAACTACAGGCCATACCATGAAAGGTGATGGAGAAGATCGCGAGGAAAAGGCTCGTAGAGTATCTGGAGGGCAATAGCTTTGTAACGCACCACCAACATGGGTTCAGAGATGATAAATCGTGCCTCACAGGTTTAATAGAATTCAATGACTAGGCAATAAAAAATAGACAGGAAAGAAAAGAGTGGGCAGACTGCATTTAACTGGCCTGCCAGAAAGCCTTTGACACAGTACCCCAGAAAAGACTGTTAAAAAAGTTGGAGCAACAGGCAGAAGTTAAAAGGAAGGTGCTCCAGTGGATAAGGGAATATTTAACCAACAGGAAACGGCGAGTACGGTGAGGGGGGAGACATCAGAGTGACAATATGTCACCAACAGAGTCCCATAGGCCTCAGTACTTGGACCCATCCTGTTTCTAATATATGTAAACGATTTTCCGGAATGTATAGACTCATTCCTTTCAATGTTTGCTAATGATCCAAAAATTATGGGAAGAATGAAGACAGACGAAGATAGACAGAGGCTACTGGATGACCTGGACAAACTGGAGGAATGCTCTAGAAAATGGCTGCTAAAGTTCAACGCGGGAAAGTGTAAAGTAATGAAATTAGGCGAAGGGAGCAGGAGGCTGAACACAAGGTACCATTTGGGATTTGAAATCCTACACAAGTTAAATAGAGAGAAAGAGCTGGAGGTTGATATCACACCGAACCTGTCCCCAGAGGCCCACATCAAAAGAATATCATCAGCGGCATATGCTAGACTGGTCAACATACATTGTTCGCATTTGTGTTCCTCACGTGTGCCCCAAAGAATGAGGTGATTTGATAAAATACCATGCCCAAGATTACCAATTGCGTGCCGGCAGGGGGATGGAAATAGCCTCGGCTACCATCCCCTTTTTGTCTGGTCGTGTTGGTCGAGCGGTTAAGGGATTCTGTACGCCAGCAGAGTGCTCCTGGCAGTATGGGTTCGAGTCACTTCTGGGGTGTGAGTTTTCAGTTGCATATAGTCCTGGGGACCATTCAGGCTTGTTCGCAATTATGTTCCACACGTGTGCTCCAAAGAATGAGGTGATTTGATAAAATACCATGCCCAAGATTACCAACCGAGTGCCGGCGGGGGGATAGAAATAGCCTCGGCTACCATCCTCTTTTGTCCAGTCATGTTGGTCGAGCGGTTAAGGGATCCTGTACGCCAGCAGAGTGCTCCTGGCACTATGGGTTCGAGTCACTACTCGGTAGTGAGTTATCAGTTGGATATAGTTTTGGGGACCATTCAGGCTTGTTCGCATATATATATATATATATATATATATATATATATATATATATATATATATATATATATATACATATATATATATATATATATATATATATATATATATATATAGATAGATAGATAGATTTGTACATTTATATTTATATATCAATAAATCCTCAAAGGCCCTTATGAGGGTTTGAACCTACGTCCGAGATGATCCCAGACGCGCCTTAGTCGGCTGCAACATGTGTGGGTGAAAATTCTCCAGCATATAATCAATTATAATAATAAATAAATAGTTGTTTCAAAATAAACTTAGAGAATTAGACCGTAAAACTTCTAAATATTGCGTTGAGTGGTTCCCTTACACATCTTTTGGGGGGAGAAATCAATAATGCTGACACTACCTATAACATAAATATTAATATTTTTTCCAAAATAAAATCAGTGATAAATTCCAATCATTGGGTAAGTAAACTAACTACTGTCTTATTATTGTAATTAAATCTTAGCTGTCTAATTGTGAACGCAGAATACGTCAGACAGCTCTCTGTAACCTGTCTACTCCTGTCGGTACGTGTTGTCTCGGCAGACACGTGATTCACCAGAACGGGGAACGCTTCTCTCGTAGATAACTCCACGCTGCAAAATTAATATAATTTAATTTTTATTTAATTGTGTTTATTTACACAAATACGCGTTGAAAATGGAGTTGACTGGATATGGAACACACACTTATTGGTGTTTCTAATGTTCATTCAGCATAACGGTTGGGCACCCACAAAAAAAAAAAAAAACGAGTGAAGTGAAGGCAGTGAAGATTTTTCTAGAGTGCACTCTATGGCACGTTTTGCCTGCATTCTACTAGGTCCTGGTTGTGGCTCACTGCTTGATTTTCTCACAATGAAATAATCCATTGAAGATTGTTTTTCCCTTCTTCGCAACATTTGTTTGTAGTGAGGCATCACATTGTCATTGAAAAGATTAATGCAACGGCCTACTACAGCTTTCTCTGGGCGAGTCGTTTCAATAAAAGTTTGCATTTCTTCCCACATCTGACAACACTTCCTAATTGTTGAAGAAGGGACTTTCTCTTTTGCCTCATCCTCCTCTGAAGAAATATCCCCAGCTGCCTCTTGTTGCTGCTCCTTTTTAAGGGTTTGGAGTTCTTATTTGGTCAGTTCCTCGTTGTGTTCTTCCACCAACTCCTCCACATCACCCCCTTCCAATTCCAAGCCCATTTTCCGGCCCAGTAACAATTTCAACAATAGGCACTTCATTTACAAGCTCAAATCCCTCAAAGTCTAGTTCTGTCACGTATTCAGGCCACAATTTTCTCCTGCCAGAAATCAGGGTTCTTTGAGTCACTTCTTGCCAGGCTATGTCAACGAGTTTTAAAGCACTACAAATGTTAAAATGGTGTTTCCAGAACTCTTTGAGGGTGAGGTTTGTGGCTTCAATCACTTCAAAACATTTCCGGAAAAGTGCCCTTTCCTAAAGTTTCTTAAAATTCGCTATGATTTTCTGGTCCATATGCTAAATTAGAGGAGTGGTATTAGGAGGAAGGAACTTTATTGTGAGAAAATTATATCTGTTCAACAATGCATCTTCCAAGCCTGGAGGATGAGAAAGAGCATTGTCGAGGAGAAGCAGTGCCTTGAGTGGCAAACTTTTCTCCTGCTGATAGTTTTGTATGGCAGGGCACACCACATCATTTACCCACTGCGTAAAAAAATCCAAGTCGCCCATGCCTTATTATTAGCCCTCCACATCACGCACATTTGGTTTTTCAGCACACCATACTTTTTGAAACCCTTGAATTTTCAGAATGATACACAAGCAAGGGTTTAATTTTCAAATCGCCACTCGCATTTCCACACAGCACAAGCGTAAACCTATCTATCATAGGCTTGTGTCCAGGCAATGATTTCTCCTCCTTGGATTACCAAGGATGCATGGTATGTCTTCTTAGGCAATCTTTTCCAGAAGAGTCCTGTCTCATCACAATTAAACACTTGTTGCTGTAGGTATCCCTCAGCATCTACAAACTCTTTAAATTCTTAAATAAATCTTTCAGCCCTGGTTTGTCCGAGATTGGCAGCCACCCCATGCCTCACAACACTATGAATACAATTTCTTTTCCTAAATTTGTCAAACCATCCCCCCTGCTTGCCTTAAAGTCTTTCGTATCTGCACTCGTTCCAGGGGTTTTCTTTACAAGGTCTTCGTGTAATACCATGGCTTTCTCACAAATGATGGCCTCTGAAACCCTATCACCCGCTAACTACTTGTTGTGTATCCAAATTAATAACAACTTTTCCACATCCTCACGTATTTGTGGTCTTTATTTCGTGATTGTTGATACACCTTTTCCACTTTAGCACTCATAATGTCCTTTTTCTTTGCAAGTACAGTGCATATCGTTGACATGGATTTGTTGTACTGCCTAGATAGTTCAACAACACGGGTTCTATTTTCATGCTTATGAATGATCTCTTGTTTTACCTCAATTGTCATTCTCACATGCGATTTCTTGCCTTGAACCTTACTACTGGCTTTCTTGGGACCCATGGCGAGATATATAATAACAATTTTTATGCTCAAATTGCCAAAAATCTGACAAAAACTGTAAGATCTTGTGAAGAATTCAGGTGGGCTAGTCATTGGGTGCGAGGTACTGTTAAGCTGAGGCGCGATCGCCGTGCCACCACGTGCTAGGTCGGCCGTGCGCGTATCAACAAACTTGTATCCCGATGCAATGTTCATATCCCGATTCAAATTTTCCGAATAAATCGGGCTCGTAACCCGAAAAGTTTGTAAATAGGGACGTTCGTAACCCGAGGTACCACTGTAGATGGCTACACGTTTGTAAAGTTCTGGACTTACTCCCCAACGATTACTAATTAGTGGTTGGCGAGGTTCCACTTAAGTAAATACAATTGTGCAATTATTTTCCTTAAAGGAGTTAATGATATATCTAAGATTATTAATTATTTCGGCTGGGTGTCGAGTTGGATGTATATCATTGCCAACAAGATAAATAATTGTTAAATGGTGCGTCTAGTCTAGTGCAGGTGTTAACACAGGGTCATTATAAATATTACGAGCTGCTGGTCCAGGAGACCTAAATATTTTCTCTTCAGTGTTAGGTATGTGACTCAGCGTTGTGGGGCAGTTGACTATGGCCCACTATTGCCACTTTATACATCAGGTCTTAGCCTAGCAGAAATGGAGATGTTTAATTGAATTGTGATTATTAATTCAGTTAGACTATGATATGTGGTGGGCTACTGACAGCCATAAATATTAATATAATTGTGAATAGCCTAACTCCTAGTAATACTCTCAATCAAAGAGATATAATCTTATCAGTGTTAGTAATTTGTTAGTTTATTTATTCACTAGTTCTTTTAATTGATCCTTATTGTTTCCTAGGTTCAAAGTACCAACAAAAATTTGGGGGGTAAATTTTCCAGCATTTAATCTAATATAATAATAAATAAATAGTTGTTTCAAAACAAATTTAGAGAAGTAGACTGTAAAACGTTTAAATATTGTGTGGAGTGGTTCCCTTACACATCTTTTGGGGTAGAATCAATAATGCTGAGAATTGTTTCTATAACATAAACATGAAAATTTTAATAACAAATTTAATAAAATCACAATAAAATCAGCGATAAATTTCAATCATGGGGTTAGTAAACTAACTACTGTGTTATTATTGAAATTAAATCTTAGCTGTCTAATTGTGAACGTAGAATACGTCAGACAGCTCCCTGTAACCTGTCTAGTCCTGTTGGTACACGTTGTCTCTGCAGACACACGATTCACCAGAACGGGGAACGCTTCTCTCGTAACCAGATAACTCCATGCTGCAAAATTTATATCATATAATTTCTATATAATTGTGTGTATTTAAACAAATACACGCTGAAAATGGAGTTGAATGCATATGGAAAACACACTTACTGGTTTTTTTTGATGTTCATTCAGCATAACGGTTGGGCACCCACAAAACATTTCAATATTATAGCAACAACAAGGAACTTATGGGATACTTAGCCCACCGAACGTGGTGTCCACAACGAAGATGAAGCTGGCAGCAAAGATTGGGGTTCGATAATGCTCGGATGATCCATATAACAGACGATGATGATAGCCAGCTCAAGGACACAAATCAAAGATGGTCTCACCCTCAGCCCAGTCTCCTTGCAAGTGATCCGCGTGCTACCTAGCGTCGAATGGTGTAAACTTGGTATATAATTCACAATATTTTATTCCGATTTCCTATTTGATGGCAGCATTACCAATGTTATTTTACGTCATAACAACATACTCCAGGTAACAACAGATGGTTTTCCACTGTGTATATCATTGAACCTAAGTGACGTTAGATAAATTACATATATACGTAGGTGATATTCGGTTCATGACTTTTGTTTACACTAGATCTGCAGACCGTCGTGCAAAAGTCTACTGACAAACAGCGATTTAATTTATTAAATTGAAATAAATCAATTGCCAATCTATATTCCTTAACAAATTCAACAAGGTTAGACTGGGTTTAATTCTATTTATACATATACATAGTTTATTCTCATATGAGCCGGGTGTCTGATGCAATACCAATATCAATATTAGTGAGAATTTGACTGTACTATGCTACAGGTTAGTATTGTTAATAAATTACATTTCCTAGTACAATAAATTTATATTATCGTACTAGGGTTTAGTATTTGGGTGTTGGAAATTTCTGACACCATGACATGGTTAACTGAATTGCAAACTGAAGTGCTACTGCCTTCACGAGGCTCCCGCAGCTGCTCCGAAGCACAAACATGGGTTTTACTTAACTCTCTCGTGCACCCGGGCTCTGTCAACCAAATGTTCTCCCTCTTCGCCCTTACTTCAATGCTCACAGAAATCACAACAGTGTAATATGTCAAATGAATAAATTCACAGGGACCGTGATGAGGTTTCGAACCTACATCTGTGATGATCATAGACTTGCTATAGGAGAAGAAAATGTTGTTTTCCCGTGTGGCTCCCGTCTGTACAGACTGTATAAAAATGTTGGAATTCGTGAGACTTTTACCCAACATCCGACAGCACTCCCAATAGCAAGAGACATCGATCATTTTCATCAAATCAGTCACTACTGAGGAAAATGCAAGCCACAAATGTACAACACTCTTGCATAAACCACAAGTTACATATAACCAAAGAAATCTTCCTGGTGATGGAATCAAACCTTAGATAGCCTGCTTCATCAAACCCACTAGCATATCCAGTACGGTAACCACTTGACCATGATAGATTTTACAAAACTGTTGGAAGTCGTTAAAATTTAACCCAACATCCACAAGCACACACCTTAGCAAGAGATCCATGATTGTTTTTATCAAATAAGTCACTATTGAGGAAAATGCAAGCCTCAAATGTATAACAGTATATATGTAACCAAAGAACTGTTCTTCAAGAATTATTCAAACTTTAGAGAGCCTGGTGCATGAAACATACTAGAATATCTAGTATGGCAACCCCTTGTCCATAACAGACTTTACAAAAATGTTGGAAGTCGTGAGACTTTTATCCAACATCCATCAGCTCTCATCATGGCATGTGGGATATTTGGGCTTGATTCTGATTAATTAATAATTAATGTAGTAAATTAAATTACGAAGGACCACCCGCTTTTATAGTAAAGAGGGAAACTGAGAATTTCAGATCATTGGATAAAATTCTAGAGAAAACCAGTGACTATGGATATAACTAGAAAGCATGATCATAAGAATAATTAATGGGCTGTATTATTAAAGAAATTAAGCCTCAAACACCTACATTGGGGGGTTATTACTGGAGGTAAGTACGTCCAGGAATCAGTGTGGTTCGATCACTAATTCAATTAATAATAATCTAATCCTATAAATAATGCTGAATATGATATCATTCACATAAAGAAGAAAATGAATATGAGCATAATAATGAGTTACAGTAAATCACACATTAATATCAAACATTCTGAATAAATCAAATTGCAAGTAAATGGATAAAAAGAAATAAACATTAGCTGGAAGCAGATTCCTTTAGATAACCATAGTAGTCCTCTTAATTCTCCAGATTCGGTACACTGACGAGTGGTACGGGTTAACATGGAGGAGGCAGCCGGAGGAATTCTTCTCTCGGGCTGCAAGATAAATAACTACCAGTAGCAATTGATTTAACTACTCAATTCATATTCAAAAATATTAATATCTACAGATGGAATTCTAATCACCTGTTATTAGGTGTTATCCCGCGGCGTAACGAACAATCACCCTGCTATTAACAAACCTGTAAATGATGTATCAAATAAAGGAATACTTAGCTGTGGGCACTGTATAAGTATTAAGATTGCCGTGATTTCGCATCCCAGGCTCCGGTGAACCTATCCTGGATAGAGATGCGTTTCAAGCTGGCTGATCACGTGTCGTCAGGAACCAAGTCTAGGGGGTCCCTCATTTAACACCAGCACCAGTTGAAGATATTATCTGCAAGGTCGTTCATGCCTCACAGTGGCGGCTTTCATCTGAGGATGAATAACACCTGCCCGATTTGCTGGACAATGGCGTCTTTTATGAGTACGGTAAGCACAGTTCTGCCTCCTTTCGGCTCTGCACGTGTCCGCGTACTGAGGGGGATGGCGTCCCTCCAACCCATGCCGAGTCGACGTTCATAACACAAATTATTGTCACGAACATTAATATTTCTCGCATTCGCGCTTGAAACTTTAAAGACTGGACGGGTTTATTATTTAGAGGAACAAATTATTATTATTTACTAATTTAAGAATAGTAAATATATAAGGGAGAGGAATTAATGTCTCCCCAGGCATTCATTGATGACGTTAACTCTATCGCGAGGTAGACGCTATGATTCTAACGCTCTATTCGGCTTTTAGTTAGAGAACAATTCGTCTGCAATCAATTGTCATACAGAATGCCTTAATTATGGAGAATCGTATTTAATTCTCACACAAATTGGATATAATGTGTTTACTGTAAGGAAATCTGACGCAATACTGGCGTCAGGTGACGTGAGAATTCTAGCCTAATGCACAGATGAATTATTAATACATGAGAATTCTATGAGTTGTTAATTTTACTTACTACAATATTTAGTATGGTTAGTAATAAGTAATGAGAATACAACAATGCTGTATTCGGTGTTGGAAATATCCAACATAACTCCGGGGGGAGGATCTTAGGGTCGCAGTGTACTGTGTTGTATTGACCTATCCCGAAGTGATATTAAGATTAGTACATTAGTATGTTAGTACACACATAACGAACGTCCCGGATTTATCAAGGACTTACAAGAACTTGAGTCTTGCTATTTACATGTCAAATGAAACATGTTGCTTATAGCCTACACAATATTTATAGAATTCAACTCTCCCAATTTAAACTAACAGAATCTACGGTGATGCGATATCCTGGGTCATAGTGACGTGTAATGTTTCGATACGTGATATCACATCGTAGCATCATCACAGTTTTCTCAGTGGGATGTGAAAGAAATTACTCTTGATCAGAGTTGTAATAGGCTTGCAGTTTCCCTTAGTGGAAACATGCATGAAATATTGAAACATTAAATGATTAAGTTATCGGTAATCAGGAACACTCTAAAGCTCACAATAAACTCAACAACTAAGGTCGCAGTGACATGTAATGGTGTATTACGTAGCTGCTGAATCGTTGGTAAACTCGGAATAAGTTCCTAAGAACTGATAACACTATTGTATAATTATACAGTAAAATATTATTAGTCATTTAAGATCAAGGAAACTATGACACTACAGTAAGGTTACTGTCTAGGGTCACTGTGACTTGTAACTATTGAGTAACTAGACAATAACATCACGCAGCATCACGATCACCTCAAATTCAAATGAGGAAATTGAATTAAATGTGTACTGCCGTGCAGTAGTCATGCTGACTGATGGTACAACTAATTTGCTAACTAGCTAAAATTAATAGAAAAGTAGAGAGCTGAAAAGTTTATTCAGTAAAATCAAGGAAAATTCTGAGTCGACAGTGAGATTAGTAGCCTAGTCATTCTGACTTATGAGCTAATTAAATGGCAGCTCATAGGCTTGACACTGTAAACTTGTTAATACGAAATCACCTTTACATGAAATTGAGTTTATTAAATCAGTCTCTATAAGTATAGTCAACTGTAATTAATGGTGAGTACAGATTAGGCTAGTACTCAGTTGACACTACTAAAGTCCCTAAACCTACCTAAATAAATGGTTTGAATTTCTAACCTACCTAAGTAAGGGACTAAGCTAATTGTGAGCAAAAATGTACTCGAATTAACATGGTGAGCTGTATTGAGCTCGTCAACAGTGTTGACAGGGTGAGCTGCAGTGAGCTCGTTAGCAGTGCTAACAGGGTGAGTTACATTGAACTCGTCAACAGTGTTGACAGGGTGAGCTGCAGTGAGCTCGTCAGCAGTGCTGACAGGGTGAGCTACAGTGAGCTCGTTAGCAGTGCTAACAGGGTGAGTTGCAGTGAACTCGTCAACAGTGTTGACAGGGTGAGCTCGTTAGCAGTGCTAACAGGGTGAGTTGCAGTGAACTCGTCAACAGTGTTGACAGGGTGAGCTCCTTAGCAGTGCTAACAGGGTGAGTTGCAGTGAACTCGTTAACAGTGTTGACATGGTGAGCTACATTGAGCTCGTTAGCAGTGCTAACAGGGTGAGTTGCAGTGAACTCGTCAACAGTGTTGACAGGGTGAGCTACATTGAGCTCGTTAGCAGTGCTAACAGGGTGAGCTGCAGTGATCTCGTTAACAGTTAACAGGGTGAGTTCAGTGAACTCGTCAACAGTGTTGACAGGGTGAGATACAGTGATCTCGTTAGCAGTGCTAACAGGGTGAGCTGCAGTGAGCTCGTTAACAGTTAACAGGGTGAGTTAGTGAACTCGTCAACAGTGTTGACAGGGTGAGCTACATTGAGCTCATGAAGCATGTTAATTAACAATGCTAATGTTTAACGATAATGCATTAAACATATTTGTTCTCTGGAAATTCACTTACATATTAGTAAGTTTGCAAGTTTGTTCGTGCTGCGCTCCTACACTAAATAAGCAGAAACGAAAGAAAAACAACTCAAACAATTAATGCAAGTATTTATCACTAACTCTTAGTGCAGAAAACATGGTATTAAGAAGGTTTTCTTGGCAAACCTTTAAGCGCAAGTATAGTGGACCAGTGGTCCTAGTGAATTTGTAATTAAATTCAGGAAATGCCAGTGGCATTGAGTGCTAGGTTCTCTAGCCTAACATTATTAATTACCTAGGGAGTACTAGATTCTCTAGCCCAACATTACAATTTAACTAGGAAGACTGAGTGTGGTCAATTACTACTTGTCAAGAATAATTCTAGGTCTGCAGTGAATTCAATAGTTTGGTCGCTGTGACTTGTACTTGTTTGAGTACGGACCATTGGTTTTCACTGAGAGCTATGAAACATCTCGGCGAGTATCAATTGTACTACATACAATCTGAGTTTATTATTCAGCTGTGTTTCTCCTTTTAGCTTGTTGCTGGAGAATTGATTTACTGCTGACTAATTTATTATTGGCAGGTTTAGGCTTGTTCACATTCAGAACTTTACCAGTAAGTAAGTAGCCACCTGCAAATTGGAGCATATTCATTCCCAATCGTTTAACATGTCCAGTTATGAACTGGTAATAGTAGTCGGCTCCTACTAGTACATCTACATTGTTAAGGCGGTCAGACATTAACTTGTTGTCAGCCAAATTAATTTCACGTTCCTGCAGGAAGTGGGCTGTGTACCCCAGACCCTTAATATTTAAGTCTAAAGGTATTTGATCTACAACAATGGCTTGGACAGCCTTGGCATGACTACCTAGTCGTACAAGCGGTTGAACTACTGAGTATTCATGGGTTCCTCGATTTATCATGAACCCTGACAAGTTTAATTTTACTTGTCCCATTGGTTGTAAATTAAGTGCCTCTGCTGCCCTTTGAGTAATGAAAGTTCTCTGGGAACCTTGATCAAATAGTCCACGTATGGTGATTTGGGTACCTCTGTTCTTCACTTGAAGTTGGGCAGTAGGCAAGGCAGCATCCACTTGAGATGCTTGTGAAGTTACGCTGTACACATCTCGCACCTTGCAGCACTGTACTGGTGTAGATTCTCTACGTCCTATTCTAGGATTGACATAATTAGTCCTAACTAATTTGCACAGTGCAGCATGATGCTTACCCCTTCTACACCTATTGCAGGTGTTCAGTGGGGTGTCACAGCTGTTAACATTATGTGGTTTGAGACACCTAGTACATTTGTGTAACTGTTTGAGTCGTCTGACTCTTGTGTCTCTATTAGGATAATTAGTACATTTGTACAGAGAATGTTTTTGATTGCAAAACAAGCACATTCCCCATCCTACAGATCGTTTAGGGGTTACCGGTTCAGGTAAAACAGTATTTGCAGGTGGTGATGGTTTTGCTGCTTGCATTTGCTTGTTATTTATTCTCTTGTGAGTACTTGGTGTACTCTGGGGAACCATTAACAGGCTCTTGGGAGTGCTCTTTGGACTATTAGGTCTCTTAGGAGCACCTGTGGGACTCTTAGGCCTCACTGATGAATCAGTGTTTGACTGATTCTGGTTACATGGATTATTAGCAGTGTTCTTTGGACTATTAGGTCTCTTAGGAGCACCTGTGGGACTCTTAGGCCTCACGGATGAATCAGTATTTGACTGATTGTTGTTACATTGATTATTAGCACCTTGGCTACCTAGTGACAGTGTCACTTTAGGAGTTTCAGGTAAGGAAACTGATGTAGGTACAGTTTTGGTGCATTCAGATTTAGCATTAATTGCTTGGTCTGCTGTATGATTGCTCATATTACGCAAACCTGTAAATATATCCTGCATTGACAGGGTATCACCATTCTGGCATACATATAGTTTATTAAGTGTGTCACCAGACAATTTTCTTTGGATGATAATTTTAGTCATCCACTCAGTAGTTGGGTGATCCACCTCTTTACTGAAAGAATTTATCAGTGACTCAAGCTGGAAACTAAAAGTTTGTAAAGAGTCAACTGATTGCTCTGGTGAAGATAAATTTAATAATTGGTGCACAAGGTTTATAATAGTCTTCTCATTGTTAGCACTTACTTTAGAAGGCTGTTGGGAGCAATTGTGACCATTACTTGTGTTGCTTATAGGCTTCTTGCTTAGCCTCAGCTTTGATTACAGCTTCGGCTGCTGCTGCAGCATTAGCTTTATCATTTTCTGGTTCAGATTCACTGATTATTGCAGCTTCACTTGTTTCATCTGCAGCTTCATTTGTTTCTCTGAGTTCTGGTGATAAGCTAGTTAATTCAGTAGCATTATGTATCGAACTTATAGAATCCAGGGAACATTGAGAAGAGTGGTCTGAAATTTGATCAGACTCTGTAAACAAATCATCACATGAAGCTGTATTAGATGAGAGGTTAGAAAATGAAGGTTGATCTTCAGTTGTTGATCCTGTATAGTGATCAGTATTGATTAGAGGATTCTCCTCGTCTTGATTTAGCTCAAGTATTTCATCTGAGCTGAGTGTTAACTTGGATACAGGTCTATTAATGATCTGATCCACCCACTCGGGAATATCTTGTCTCGCAAACACCTCCTTATATCGGTCTAAACTGGTTTGAACAGAATGTTCATAGTTATCGAGATCAGATTCTGTTAGACGTAAGTGGTCTGAGACAGTATGACCGGCCTGGAGTAAATTCCTGTGGGACTCGATTACAGTCTTGATATAGTCATATTTTTGGATGGCGATCCTTATGGAACTTGCTAGTCTATAGACGTCACCTGGGTCAGTTTCGACACAGAAATGACATTTCATAAGCAGTTTTCCTAAAGGACGTTGAAGAGCTGTCAAGAATCTTGCGTTCCTTTCTAAAGGATTCATTCTTGTGGTAAATTGAGCCTGATAGGGCTTATGTAGCTAGTGGTATAGCTATAGTTTGCTCCTTGATGCAGAGCAGGTATAATTATTGACAGCCTGATAGGGCTTATGTAGCTAGTGGTATAGCTATGGTGTCTGCTCCTTGATGTAGAGCAGGTATAAGTATTGACAGCCTGATAGGGCTTATGTAGCTAGTGGTATAGCTATAGTCTGCTCCTTGATGTAGAGCAGGCATAAGTATTGACAGCCTGATATTTCTTGAGGCTGGTTGTAATTTACCTCATTTAGAGGTTAGCTACCTACCTAATAATAAGCAACTAAGATTTGAGTGGTACCTTGGTCTCACTACAGGTGTTCCTCAGCTTAGCTCTTCTAAATCAGCTTCGGATGGGTAGTAGACTTACAGTAACACTCAAAGACATACATAGAAATATGCAATAAAATAATTACACAATAAATGGTTAATCCCACCCTTGATAGGGTCAGCACAAAAGAATAATATATGTGTCACTAACTAGCTCAAGCCTAGTCGTGAGAATTTCTACTTGAGAAACTACAACTATATTTAGTCTGTGCTTGTGCCAAATTCAACACAATCACAGCCTAAATTGCTACCTAATGAAGGTTGGCAAAGATTATATTATGGTGCAGTAATATGCCAATAATTGTGCTGTGTTTTTGTTTTTTTTTGTATTTTATATAATATACACTTGTGTAATTATGTGTATAAGAAATTAAATGAACACAAAAGAATTAATTGTGTTTGGCAAGTATTCTACTGCCGTAAATATTATCTAACTCCTGAATGTACTCCTAATTGTGGAATAAAATGTTATCAGGGTTAGTAATGATTAACTAGTATGAGATCAGTAATTTATATTAGTATACTGGATCCCTAAATGTTAATGATCCACTGACTTGAGTGAATCAGTAACTTTAACATGGATTCAGGCTATAATGGACGGTCTGCTGACAGCCACATTGAAACATTGGTATAGCCTAAATGGTTAACACTTAATTGGTGTTAGTGATTAATATAAGGTTATGAGCTGTTGCTCTTGGTGACCTAAGGATTCTACTTCAGTATGAAGTGTAGGTCTAAATGTTGTGGGTAATTGGCTATGACCCACTACAGCTATGTATAAGGTAGCTGTTAGTGTGATCTAGACTAACTGATGTGTTACAATGTTAGTTGACACAATTAATTAAATAGTTAGTTTAGCTTCTATCACACAAGGATTAGTTATTAATGGTTAATATTTTAATTATAAATTTAATGCCTATCCAGTTCGAAGGACCATAATGTGGGATATTTGGGCTTGATTCTGATTAATTAATAATTAATGTAGTAAATTAAATTACGAAGGACCACCCGCTTTTATAGTAAAGAGGGAAACTGAGAATTTCAGATCATTGGATAAAAGTCTAGAGAAAACCAGTGACAATGGATATAACTAGAAAGCATGATCATAAGAATAATTAATGGGCTGTATTATAAAAGAAATTAAGCCTCAAACACCTACATTGGGGGGTTATTACTGGAGGTAAGTACGTCCAGGAATCAGTGTGGTTCGTTCACTAATTCAATTAATAATAATCTAATCCTATAAATAATGCTGAATATGATATCATTCACATAAAGAAGAAAATGAATATGAGCATAATAATGAGTTACAGTAAATTACACATTAATATCAAACATTCTGAATAAATGAAATTGCAAGTAAATGGATAAAAAGAAATAAGCCTTAGCTGGAAGCAGATTCCTTTAGATAACCATAGTAGTCCTCTTAATTCTCCAGATTCGGTACACTGACGAGTGGTACGGGTTAACATGGAGGAGGCAGCCGGAGGAATTCTTCTCTCGGGCTGCAAGATAAATAACTACCAGTAGCAATTGATTTAATTACTCAATTCATATTCAAAAATATTAATATCTACAGATGGAATTCTAATCACCTGTTATTAGGTGTTATCCCGCGGCGTAACGAACAATCACCCTGCTATTAACAAACCTGTAAATGATGAATCAAATAATGGAATACTTAGCTGTGGGCACTGTATAAGTATTAAGATTGCCGTGATTTCGCATCCCAGGCTCCGGTGAACCTATCCTGGATAGTGATGCGTTTCAAGCTGGCTGATCACGTGTCATCAGGAACCAAGTCTAGGGGTCCCTCATTTAACACCAGCACCAGTTGAAGATATTATCTGCAAGGTCATTCACGCCTCACAGTGGCGGCTTTCATCTGAGGATGAATAACACCTGCCCGATTTGCTGGACAATGGCGTCTTTTATGAGTACGGTAAGCACAGTTCTGCCTCCTTTTGGCTCTGCACGTGTCCGCGTACTGAGGGGGATGGCGTCCCTCCAACCCACGCCGAGTCGACGTTCATAACACAAATTATTGTCACGAACATTAATATTTCTCGCATTCGCGCTTGAAACTTTAAAGACTGGACGGGTTTATTATTTAGAGGAACAAATTATTATTATTTACTAATTTAAGAATAGTAAATATATAAGGGAGAGGAATTAATGTCTCCCCATGGCATTCATTGATGACGTTAACACTATCGCGAGGTAGACGCTATGATTCTAACGCTCTATTCGGCTTTTAGTTAGAGAACAATTCGTCTGCAATCAATTGTCATACAGAATGCCTTAATTATGGAGAATCGTATTTAATTCTCACACAAATTGGATATAATGTGTTTACTGTAAGGAAATCTGACGCAATACTGGCGTCAGGTGACGTGAGAATTCTAGCCTAATGCACAGATGAATTATTAGTACATGAGAATTCTACAAGTTGTTAATTTTACTTACTACAATATTTAGTATGGTTAGTAATAAGTAATGAGAATACAACAATGCTGTATTCGGTGTTGGAAATATCCAACATGGCAAGAGATCACCAATCATTTTCATCAAATCAGTCACTGTTTAGGAAAACACGAGCCTCATATGTACAAGACACATGCATAAACCACAAGTCATATATAACCAAAGATCTCTTCCTCATGACGTATTTGAACCATTAATAAACAGGTGTATTAAACATACTAGCATGTCCTGTACAGTATTCACTTGATACTGTGGATAGTTGTAGTGGTTGGTGGTGGTGGTGGTTGTTGATAGTTCTGGTGGTTGTTGATAGTTGTGATGGTTGGTGGTTTTGGCTGTTTATAGCTGGTAGCGATGGTGGTTGGGGGTTGTTGTGGTTGTTGATAGTTGTGGTGGTTGGTGGCATTGGTGCTTGTTGATATTTGTGGCAGTTGGTGGTGGTGCTTTTTGATAGTTGTGGTGGTTGATTGTTGTGGTGGTTGTTGACAGTTGTGGTGGTTGGTGGGGTGGTGTTTGTTGATAGTTGTAGTGGTTGGTGTGGTGGTGGTGTTTGTTGATAGTTGTATTGATTGGTGTGGTGGTGGTGGTTTTTGACTGTAGTATTGGTTGGTGGTGGTGGTTGTTGATAGTTGTGGTAGTGGAGGGAGGTTGTTGATAGTTGTGTTTGTTGGTGGTGGTGGTGGTTGTTGATATTTGATGTTGGTTAGGACGGGTCGTCTTGGTTGTTGATATATGGGGTGGTTGGTGGTGGAGGTAGTTGGGGTTAATAGTTGTAGTAGTTTGTGGTGGTTGTGGTTGTTCATAGTTGTGGTTGTTGGCGGTAGTAGTTATGGTTGTTGATAGTTGTGGTGGTTGGTGGATGTTGTGGTTGTTGATAGTTGTTGTGGTTGGTGGAGATTTTGATGGTGGTTGTTAATAGTTTTTGTGATGGTTGTTAGTGGCTGTGGTTGTTGATAGGTGTGGTGGTTGGAGGGTGGTGTTGTTGATATTTGGAGTGGTTTGTGGTGGTGGTTGTTGACAGTTGTGGTGGAGGTGGTTGTTGATAGTTGTGGTGGTTAGTGGTGGTGGTGGTTTTTGATAGTTGTTGTGGTTGGTGGTGGCTGTGGTTGTTGATAGTTGTGGTGGTGGTGGTGGTGGTTGATAGTTTTGGTGGTTGGTGGTGGTGGTTGTTGACAGTTATGGTGGTTGGTGGTGGTGGTTGATAGTCGTATTGGTTGGTAGTGGTGGTAGTAGTTGTTGATAGTGTTGGTGGTGGTGGTGATTGTTGTTAATAGTTGTTATGGTTCATTGTGGTGGTGGGGGGTTATCTTGAGAGGTTATCTTGAGATGATTTCGGGGCTTTAGTGTCCCCGCGGCCCGGTCCTCGACCAGGCCTCCACCCCCAGGAAGCAGCCCGTGACAGCTGACTAACACCCAGGTACCTATTTTACTGCTAGGTAACAGGGGGCATAGGGTGAAAGAAACTCTGCCCATAGTTTCTCGCCGGCGCCTGGGATCGAACCCAGGACCACAGGATCACAAGTCCAGCGTGCTGTCCACTCGGTCGACCGGCCTGTTGAGGTTCTTGATAATTTTGGTGGTGGTGGGGGTTGTTGATAGTTGTAGTGGTTGGTAGTGGTGGTAGTAGTTGTTGATAGTGTTGGTGGTTGGTGGTGGTTGTTGTTCATAGTTGTGATGGTTGGTTGTGGTGGTGGGGGTTGTTGTTGATACTTATGGTGGATGGTAGTAGTAGTGGTGTTTGTTAACTGTTGTGGTGGTTGGTTGTGGTGGTGGTTGATGATTGTGGTGGTTAGTGGTAGTGGTGGTTCTTGTTGATAGTTGTGGTACTTGGTGGTGGTGGTGGAGGAGGCTTTTGATAGTTGTGGTTGTTGGCGGTGGTGGTGGTGGTGGTTGATAGTTGCGGTGGTTGGTAGTGGTGGTGGTGGTTGTTGTTGATAGTCGTGGTGGCTGGAGGTGGTTGTGTTGTTTTTATAATTGTGGTGGGTGGAGGTAGTGGTTGTGATTGTTAATAGTTGTGGTGGTTGGTGGTGGTGGATGTGATAGTTAATCGTTGTGGTGGTTGGTGGTGGTAGTGGTTATTGATAGTTCAGATAGTTGGCGTTTTTAGTGGTTGATAATAATTGTGGTGGTTGGTGGTGGTGGGGGTAGTTGTTGATAGTTGTGGTGGTGCTTGTTGATAGTTGCCCACCAAACATTTTCGCGTTTTCTAGAAATGTTGTTTTGGGCACGTTTTACATTGTGATTAATACACGTGATTTGAGACTTTTTAAAGCCGAGTATAAAACGTGAGTTCATAACGTTTTAATAATACGTGTTTTAAATGTTAGGAGAGTAGAGAGTGAGAGGGGAGAGTAGAGAGAGAGAGAGAGAGTGAGAGAGAGAGAGAGAGAGAGAGAGAGAGAGAGAGAGAGAGAGAGAGAGAGAGAGAGAGAGAGAGAGAGAGAGAGAGAGAGAGAGAGAGAGAGAGAGAGAGAGAGAGAGTGAGAGGGGAGAGTAGAGAGAGAGAGAGAGAAAGGAGAAGTAGAAAGAAGAGAGAGATAGAGTGGAAGGAGAGAGAGAGAAGGGGAAGAGAGAAGAGGAAGAAGAGAGAAAGAGCAGAGGAGAGACAGAGATAGAGAGGAAGAGCGAGGGAGAGCAAAGACAGAGAGGAAGAGACAAAGAAGCAGAGACCGAGAAGAAGAGGCAGAAACAGAGTGGCAGAGACAGAGAGGCAGAGACAGAGAGGCAGAGACAGAGAGCCTGAGACAGGGAGACAGAGAGGCAGAGACAGAGAGGCTGAGACAGAGAGGCTGAGACAGGGAGACAGAGAGGCAGAGACAGAGAGGCTGAGACAGAGAGGCTGAAACAGAGAGGCTGAGACAGAGAGGCAGAGACAGAGAGGCAGAGACAGAGAGGCAGAGACATAGAGGCTGAGACAGGGAAACAGAGAGGCAGAGACATAGAGGCTCAGAAAGAGAGGCTGAGACAGAGAGGCAGAGAAAGAAAGGCAGAGACATAGAGGCTGAGACAGAGAGGCAGAAACAGAGAGGCAGAGACAGAGAGGCAAAGACAGAGAGGCAGAGACAGAGAGGCAGAGACAGAGAGGCTTAGACAGAGAGGCTGAGACAGAGAGGCAGAGACAGAGAGGATGAGACAGAGAGGCTGAGACTGAGAGGCATAGACAGAAAGGCAGAGACAGAGAGGCCGAGAAAGAGAGGCAGAGACAGAGAGGCTGAGACAGAGAGGCTGAGACAGAGAGGCAGAGACAGAGAGGCAGAGAGAGAGAGGCAGAGACAGAGAGGCAGAGAAAGAGAGGCAGAGACACAGAGGCTGAGACAGAGAGGCTGAGTCAGAGAGGCAGAGACAGAGAGACAGAGACAGAGAGGCAGAGACAGAGAGGCTGAGACAGAAAGGCAGACAGAAAGGCTGAGACAGAGAGGCAGAGACAGAGAGGCTGAGATAGAGAGGCTGAGACAGAGAGGAAGAGCGAGGGAGAGCTAAGACAGAGAGGAAGAGACAAAGAAGCAGAGAATGAGAAGCAGAGGCAGAAACAGAGTGGCAGAGACAGAGAGGTAGAGACAGTGAAGCAGATGCAAAGAGGCAAAGGGAGAAACAGAGGCAGCGAGGCAGAGAGGAGTAGTGAAGTTGAGGATTACGACGACGCGTGCCATCTGCCCAGGTGACTCTCTTGAGTGCCAGCTGGACAGGTGGCGCGCGTCGTCGTAGTCCTAAAGGGTTTGGGGGGAATTTTCCCGGAAGTTTGGCGCGTGTCGGACGCGTGTGAGCGTCCGGTGTTAGGGTATGTGGTCAGGAGAGATGGGAGGTCATGTTGTTGGGGATGTAGGAGAGTATGTGGTAGAGTAAGAAATACAAGGATAAGAGTGGAATATGTGGAAAGAGTAGTTAGATATGTATGTGTGTTTGGCGTAGACTTAATCCTGTGTGTAGATAATAGTTTTTGATGATAGTAAGTAAGCTATGTAGAGGCTGAATGTAGGTGAGAGGGGTCCCAACATAGTCTGTTATGTTGTTTGGGGTGGGAGGAGGGGTGAGGGAGGGAGGGAGGGATGGAAGGGTTAAGGGAGGTCCCCCTCAGCGTGAGACTGCTCAGGGGTCATTTGCGGTTTTTGACAACCATTAGCTTCCCCTACAGGAAGCCGTAAGTGGGAGAGGAGGGTAGGAGAGAGAAGAGTCCAGGAGGAGTGATGTAGTCCATTTGCCTTAATGGCTTTTCGATGTCTTCAGACAAGACTTGGAGATGTTCACCCCAGCATGGCTCTACCTCCACTGCGATTCGTTAAGGAGGGGGCAAGGGTCTTACTTCCGCCAGCAGGGGGCTCACCTGTCATCGTCAATCACCCCCATCCCTCCCATACCATCAGGGGGCCCCCTCTCCATCCCCTCCATTACCTTCTAGAGTGGGGCACCCCTCTTCCCCATACCTTCTAGAGTGGTACGGACCAGGATCACATACCGTCACATCGACCTGAGAAGTGTCACCACATGGCACATCACTTAGTAAACTCAGTCAAAGTCAGTAGGTTAGCGTTTACTAAAAGAGGGAAACATTTCACATCGTCACGGAGACGCGATCTCTACCTACAAATTGTTCTTGTTAACTGTGACCATTGAAATGTATGGATGTTTACTCAATCTCCATAACCTCTTCTTCCTACAGATATTACTGTTGTGCAGAGCTTGTATCACACAACGGCGTTATCATAGCAAGACAATGTCACAGAATGTTCAAGACTACTGAATGAATGAAACGGCAATCCGTCATTAAGGTCTAACCTTCGTGGCGGTTTGAGACGTTGTGAGATGGACAAGGTAATGGGATGGCCTTACCCTCTCCCCATCCACCCACACCAAACCCCTACCCCCTCCCACCCCTCTCCAAGCCCAAACCATCACTTCACCCTTCCCAGACCAGATGTTCTGTGCAAAGCTTTAGTATTTTTTTCTGATCATATGTATAACCTTGTATCGCAACGTGACCAACATGGTATCATCATTCTTTGCTCAAATAGCATTTTTTAAGAATATCCAGTCATAAGCTGGTCTTCAATCTTATTATTATAACAAATCATAATTTGTTGTAAACACAACTGCATGGGATATACTTAGCAGTCAGTCAGTCAGTGGTTTCTCTCTGTATATATATCTCTCTGTATATATATCTCTCTATATCTCTGTCTCTATCTCTCTCTATATATATCTCTCTCTCTATATCTCTCTCTATATCTCTCTATATATATCTCTCTATATCTCTCTCTCTCTATCTCTCTCTCTATATATATCTATCTCTATATCTGTCTCTCTATATCTATCTCTCTATATCTATCTCTATATCTGTCTCTCTATATCTATCTCTCTATATCTATCTCTCTCTATATCTCTCTCTATCTCTCTCTCTCTCTCTCTCTATCTCTCTCTCTATCTCTCTCTCTCTCTCTCTCTCTCTCTCTCTCTCTCTCTCTCTCTCTCTCTCTCTCTCTCTCTCTCTCTCTCTCTCTCTCTCTCTCTCTCTCTCTCCCCCTCTCTCTCTCTCTCTCTCCAGATCATTTAATAGTTGGGGAAAGTAACATCAATTCCTTTCTCCTGCTGCCGCTGTTCACGTATCTTTTTCCATTTCACTTAGACTGACAGCGCACCAGAGGATGGACGACTAATGTCAATTTTCGAGCCCCCATCACTCTCACCCTTATAACCTTGTAAGGTAACACGACCAACATGATGACATCGTTCTTTGCCCAAATATCATTAATGTAACGTGATCAATAGAGTAACTTCGTTCTTTGCCCAAATAACATTTTAAGAGTAACGAGCAACTTTCTGTCCGATGTCTGAAAAATGAAATGCAAACCATGTTTAGCCATTACATCCAAACACAATAAAATATTACCACAAGCTTGTTTAGTTCTTGTATCACATAACGTAACGTAGCGTTTATTCAACAACTGATAGACATAGCATAATATAGCTTCATATTCACTGTGGTAAAACAAACACACACACACACACACATCACGGTCAGTCCTCACTATAGCTCAAACGCGCCGTTCATTCTCTCTCCCTTAGGTGTGCAATGTTCCACACATACAAATTCCAAGCAAAGTAAACATATATAAGACAATGTGGAAAAACATAGTCTTGATACTATTATTAAATTGACTTGTTCATTATCCCCGAGTTCAAGGCTGTCTCTTAAGACCTACATCGTCCAAATGTAAACACCAATCGATGAGAATAAGACCGGATGAGTCGATAGTGAAATAGCTCTGGGCTATGTCTATTTTCAGTTCTTGTAACACAGTCAATGTAGCGTAATGGGAAAACAGACTTTCTACTGCCTACATAAATAGCATTTGAAAATGTATGCAAGTCTAGACAATCTCCTATAGCCCTTACATTCTAAACACAAATAAAATATTAGCACACGCTTGCATCGCAAAATATCATCATTAAGTAACGTGGAGATCAACTTTCTGGCTGATGTCCGAATATCAGTATTGAAATGTGAACCCCATTTAGCCAAACACAATATCTCCATTACATCTCATAGCACATAAATATTACGGTCTGCAAGTTTTAGCCCTCTGTAACACAATGTAACGTAACGTACCGTAACGCAAATCAACTTTTTGCAGTCCAAAATGTCATTTTTAAATGAAAGTATGACTTAGCCCGTCTCCATTACATCTCTTACCATATAAATATTGGCCTCTACCCGTTTTAGCCCTCTGTAACACAATGTAACGTAACGTAACGTAACGCAAATCAACTTTTGCAGTCCAAACTGTCATTTTTAAATGAAAGTACGACTTAGCCCATCTCCATTACATCTCTTACCATATAAATATTGACCTCTACCCGTTTTAGCCCTCTGTAACACAATGTAACGTAACGTAACGTAACGCAAATCAACTTTTGCAGTCCAAAATATCATTTTTAAATGAAAGTATGGCTTAGTCCATCTCCATTACATCTCCTACCATATGAATATTACGGTCTACCAGTTTTAGCCCTCTGTAACACAATGTAACATAACGTGGAAAATCAACTTTGTCGGATGACCAAATAACATTATTGAAAATTACATCCAAACACAAAGAAAAATATTACTGCTTTTCTTGAGAAACTTATATATGGAGATCATATCTCCCGAGTCCACACAATAAGCCACACATCACACATCTTCTGTTTTCAAATCACAGCTCGCATCTAATTTAATGTTATTTTTTTTTTTGCAGAAACTATGTTTTGAGAATATGCTCAATGTCAGCAATTACTATTCGTATCATCAAACTCCTTTCAGTCATCAAAAAACAAGCAGAGGTGCCGCAGAAACCACTAAAGATTTGATGTATGCAAGGTACATCATTTTTGACAATTCTGTCACCGACACACCTTAGCGAGATGACTGCGCCCAACAGTACCCTAGCACTCTTAATAATTTTATTCAAGCACTGTTAACATAGCATAATGTAAGATTTTTTTTCACATTTCATATCGCGTGTGAAGATTAGAAAGAAGGCAAACATAGCTTGCAGCTAGTCAAAACTTATCATAACAGATATGATTTCACAGAGTTTTCAACCTTTGCCAGTTTTTCAATGTTTTCTCTTCACTTGTGCTAAGTGAGTCAGACAAAATGTGACATTTCATTTCATTATTAGCCAAGCAATATGCTATTAGCTAGATAGTCAAAACATATAACAAGCGTTATTTCACAGGAATTTTTTCTAGCAAATATGCTTCCTTTAAGCAGTTCAACACATCAAACACCAGCAGTCTGCGAAATTCCCTTTAGTCAATAATCATCCTTTACAGTATTTCTTGACTAAAATAGCACTCCAAAACATAAGTGGTCATTTTTATTCTCACTGTCGCACTATAGTCAATAATTTGTTTCGCAGAGTGGCAAGTTATGCTTAGTGACGAGATTTCATGGTGTGCATAGTTTAAGAGAGTTCACACTGTATTAATTATGGTCATGGATATCTTATGTTATGTTTATGAAGATCATTACTCCTTATTTTTATCATTTTCTTGCCCCACAGCTTTACAGTCTTCTCATGTTCTTTTTCAAATAAAGTTTGCTTACTGTTTTCCAGTAGATTGGCTTCACATTACATATATTAATCAATTTTCAAATTCAGTTCAGTTTCTTTTCAATATCACAGCTTTGTTGTCCCCCTGCCAGTATCTAGTTCAAGACCTCTTATTATCAATGTCATTAATACTGCTATCATCAACCATGTATTGGATGTCTCAGACATTCAGTTAACAACGTAGTAAGTGTTTAATGAACGTGAGAATCACTTCATGTGCGCTCATTTTAGTTTAGTTTAAAGTTTTCCATCTTGAATTAATACTACTATCACCAACTATGTATTGGATAGCTCAGACATTCAGTTAACAACTCAGTAAGTGAAAATCACTTCATGTGGGCTCATTTTTAGTTTAGGATAAGGTTTTTCCATCGTGAAATACTATTATCATTAACCAGGTATTGGATGACACTACCATTCAGTTTACAACTCAGTAACTGTTTACTGAACATTGTTATCCCTCCATGCGACCTCATTTTTTAGTTTAAAGTTTCTCCATCGTAAAAAATAAAATATTACTATCACAAACCATGTATCGGGTGACTCAACCATCCAGTTTACAACTCAGTAACAGTTTACTGAACATAGATATCCCTCCACGTGACCTCATTTTTTAGTTTAAAGTTTCTCCATCGTAAATAAAAAAACAAATATTACTATCACAAACCTTGTATTGGCCAGCTCCGGCATTCAGTTTACAACTCAGTAAGTGTTTACTGAATGCAAAATCGCTACATGTGTGGTCATTTAGTTTAAAGTTTCTCAATCTTAAAATATTACTATCATCATCAACCATGCATTGGCCGGCTTAGTCTTTCAGTTTACAACTCAGTAAGTGTTTACTGAATGCAAAATCGCTACATGTGTGGTCATTTACTTTAAAGTTTCTCAATCTTAAAATATTACTATCATCATCAACTATGCATTGGCTGTCTTAGTCTTTCAGTTTACAACTCAGTGAGTGTTAACTGAATGTGGAAATTAACACGTGTGAGCATTTAGTTTAGTTTTAAGTTTCACAATCAATTAAATACTATCATCAACCCCGTATTGGGCTGTCGGGCATTCAGTTATCCACTCGGTGAGTGTTTACTGAAAGTCGAAATCATTTCCTGTGTGCCCATTTTTTACTTGAACCCGTCTCCACTCCAAACCGGACCTGCGGTCCGAGTCGGGACCGCAGGTCCTGACTGGTTTGGAGTGGAGACATACATATCTAACATATCACACATATCATATCTAACTACTCTTTCCACATATTCCACTCTTATCCTTGTATTTCTTACTCTACCACATACTCTCCTACACCCCCAACAACATGACCTCCCATCTTTCCTGACCACATACCATAACACCGGACGATCACACGCGTCCGACACGCGCCAAACTTCCGGGAAAATTCCCCCCAAATCCTTTAGGACTACGACGACGCGCTGCGACTAAGACGACGCGCGCCACCTGTCCAGCTGGCACTCAAGAGTGTCACCTGGGCAGATGGCGCGCGTCGTCGTAGTCTTCAACTTCACTACTGAGAGGCAGAGGAAGATGTAGGGAGGCTGAGACGCATAGTACGAAAGGAAGAGACAGACAGAGACAGAGATAATAGCAGAGACTGAGAGAGACAGAGATAATAGCAGAGACTGAGAGAGACAGAGAGAGACAGAGAGTAAGAAACATAAAGTCAGAGAGTCTGAGACTTAAACGCAGAGACAGAGAGGCAAAGACAAAGAGGCAGAGACAGTGAGGCAGAGACAGAGAGGCAAAGAAGGACAGGCAGAAACAGAAACAGACAGAGAGGCAAAGACAGAAAGGTAGAGATCAAGAGGCAGAGACAGAAAGGCAGAGAGGCAGAGACAGAGATAGACAGAGACGTAGAGTCAGAGGCAGAGAGGCTGAGACAGAGAGGCTGAGACAAAGAGGCAGAGACAGAGAGGCAGAGACAGAGAGGCAGAGACAGAGAGACAGAGTCAGAGAGGCAGAGACAGAGAGGCAGAGACAGTGAGGCAGAGACTGAGAGGCAAAGACAGAGAGGCTGAGACAGAGAGGCAGAGATAGAGAGGCTTAGACAAAGAGGATGAGACAGAGAGGCTGAGACAGAGAAGCAGAGACAGAGACAGAGAGGCAGAGACAGAGAGGCAGAGACAGAGAGGCAGAGTCAGAGAGGTAGAGACATAGAGGCTCAGAAAGAGAGGCTGAGACAGAGAGGCTGAGACAGAGAGGCTGAGACAGAGAGGCTGAGACAGAGAGGCAGAGACAGAGAGGCAGAGACAGAGAGGCAGAGACAGAGAGGCTGAGACAGAGAGGCAGAAACAGAGAGGCAGAGACAGTGAGGCAGAGACTGAGAGGCAAAGACAGAGAGGCTGAGACAGAGAAGCAGAGACAGAGACAGAGACAGAGAGGCAGAGACATAGAGGCTCAGAAAGAGAGGCTGAGACAGAGAGGCTGAAACAGAGATGCAGAGACATAGAGGCTCAGAAAGAGAGGCTGAGACAGAGAGGCTGAAACAGAGAGGCAGAGACAGAGAGGCATAGACAGAAAGGCAGAGAGAGAGAGGCAGAGACATAGAGGCAGAGACAGAGAGGCAGAGACAGAGAGGCTGAGACAGCGAGGCTGAGACAGAGAGGCAGAGACAGAGAGGCAGAGAAAGAGAGGCAGAAACAAAGAGGCTGAGACAGAGAGGCTGAGACAGAGAGGCAGAGACAGAGAGGCAGAGACAGAAAGGCAGAGCCAGAGAGGCAGAGACAGAGAGGCTGAGACAGAGAGGCAGAGATAGAGAGGCTGAGACAGAGAGGAAGAGCGAGGGAAAGCAAAGACTGAGAGGAAGAGACAAAGAAGCAGAGACCGAGAAGCAGAGGCAGAAACAGAGTGGCAGAGACAGAGAGGTAAAGACAGTGAAGCAGATGCAAAGAGGCAAAGGGAGAAACAGAGGCAGAGAGGCAGAGGAAGAGGTAGGGAGGCTGAGACGCAGAGTAGGAAAGGAAGAGACAGAGAGAGACAGAGATAATAGCAGAGACTGAGAGAGACAGAGAGAGACAGAGAGTAAGAAACATAAAGGCAGAGAGACAGAGACTTAAACGCAGAGACAGAGAGGCCAAGACAAAGAGGCAGAGACAGTGAGGCAGAGACAGAGAGGCAAAGACAGACAGGCAGAAACAGAAACAGACAGAGAGGCAAAGACAGAAAGGTAGAGATCAAGAGGCAGAGACAGAAAGGCAGAGAGGCAAGGACGGAAAGGTAGAGATCAAGAGGCAGAGACAGAGATAGACAGAGACGTAGAGGCAGAGACAGAGAGGCTGAGACAGAGAGTCTGAGACAAAGAGGCTGAGACAGAGAGGCAGAGACAGAGAGGCAGAGACAGAGAGGCAGAGACAGAGAGGCAGAGACAGAGAACGAGGCAGAGACAGAGAGGTAGAGACAGAGAGGCAGAGACAGTGAGGCTGAGACAGAAAGGCTGAGATAGAGAGGCTGAGACAGAGAGGCAGAGACAGAGAGGCAGAGACAGAGAGGCTGAGACAGTGAGGCAGAGACAGAGAGGCTGAGACAGAGAGGCTGAGGCAGAGATGCTGAGACAGAGAGGCTGAGACAGAGAGGCTGAGACAGAGAGGCAGAGACAGAGTGGCAGAGACAGTGAGGCAGAGACAGAGAGGGAAAGACAGAGAGGCTGAGACAGAGAGGCTGAGACAGGGAAACAGATAGGCAGAGACAGAGAGGCAGAGACAGAGAGGCTGAGACAGAGACCGAGAGGCAGAGTCAGAGAGGCAGAGACAGAGAGGCAGAGACAGAGAGGCAGAGACAAAGAGGCAGAGACGGAGAGGCAGAGTCAGAGAGACAGAGGCAGAGAGGCATAGACAGAGAGACAGAGACAGAGAGGCAGAGACTGAGAGGCAGAGACAGAGAAGCATAGTCAGAGAGGCAGAGACAGAGAGGCAGAGACAGACAGAGACAGAGAGGCTGTGACAGAGAGGCAGAGACAGAGAGGCAGAGTCAGAGAGGCAGAGACAGAGAGGCAGAGACAGACAGAGACAGAGAGGCAGAGGAAGAGAGGCTGTGACAGAGAGGCAGAGTCAGAGAGGCAGAGACAGAGAGGCAGAGACAGAGAGGCTGAGACAGAGAGGCAGAGTCAGAGAGGAAGAGACAGAGAGGCTGAGAAAGAGGCAGAGACAGAGAGGCTGAGACAGAGAGGCAGAGACAGAGAGGCCATGACAGAGAGGCCAAGACAGAGAGGCCAAGACAGAGAGGCCAAGACAGAGAGGCCAAGACAGAGAGACTGAGACAGAGAGGTAGAGTCAGAGAGGCAGAGTCAGAGAGGCAGAGACAAAGAGGCAAAGACAGAGAGGCAGAGACAGAGAGGCAGAGACAGAGAGGTAGAGACAGAACGGCTGAGACAGAGAGGCAGAGTCAGAGAGGCAGAGTCAGAGAGGCAGAGAAAGAGGCAGAGACAGACAGAGACAGAGAGGCAGAGACAGAGAGGCAAAGACAGAGAGGCCGAGACAGAGAGGCTGTGACAGGGAGGCAGGGTCAGAGAGGCAGAGACAGAGAGGCAGAGACAGAGAGGCAGAGACAGACAGAGACAGAGAGGCAGAGACAGAGAGGCTGACACAGAGAGGCAAAGACAGAGAGGCAAAGACAGAGAGGTAGAGACAGAGAGGTAGAGACAGAGAGTTAGAGACATAGGCAGAGACAGAGAGGCAGAGACAGAGAGGCAGAGACAGATAGGCAGAGTCAGACAGAGACAGAGAGGCAGAGACATAGAGGCAGAGACAGAGAGGCAGAAACAGAGAGGCAGAGACAGAGGCAGAGTCAGAGAAGCAGAGACAGAGAGGCAGAGACAGAGAGGCAGAGACAGAGAGGCAAAGACAGAGAGGCAGAGACAGACAGAGACACAGAGGCAGAGACGGAGAGGCAGAGACAGAGAGCCAGAGACAGAGAGGCAGAGACAGAGAGGCATAGACAGAGAGGCAGAGAGAGAGAGGCAGAGTCAGACAGAGACAGAGAGGCAGAGACAGAGAGGCAGAGACAGAGAGCCAGAGACAGAGAGGCAGAGACAGAGAGGCATAGACAGAGAGGCAGAGAGAGAGAGGCAGAGTCAGACAGAGACAGAGAGGCAGAGACAGAGAGGCAGAGACAGAGAGGCTGAGACAGAGAGGCAGAGAGAGAGAGAGGCAGAGTCATAGAGGCAGAGTCAGAGAGGCAGAGACAGAGAGGCAGAGACAGAGAGGCTGAGACAGAGAGGCAGAGACAGAGAGGCAGAGACAGAGAGGTAGAGACAGACAGGCTGAGACAGAGAGGCAGAGTCAAAGAGGTAGAGTCAGAGAGGCAGAGACAGAGAAGCAGAGACATAGAGGCAGAGACAGAAAGGCAGAGACAGAGAGGCAGAGACAGAGAGGCAGAGACAGAGAGGAAGAAACAGAGAAGTAGAGACAAAGAGGGAGAGACAGAGAGGCTGAGACAGAGAGGAAGAGACAGAGAGGCAAAGACAGAGAGGCTGAGACAGGGAAACAAAGAGGCAGAGACAGAGAGGCAGAGGCAGAGAGGCTGAGACAGAGAGGCTGAGACAAAGAGGCAGAGACCGAGAGGCAGAGACAGAGAGGCTGATACTGAGAGGCAGAGACAGAGAGGCAGAGACAGAGAGGAAGAGACAGAGAGGCAGAGACAGAGAGGCCAAGACAGAGAGGCTGAGACAGAGAGGTAGAGTCAGAGAGGCAGGGTCAGAGAGGCAGAGACAGAGAGCCAAAGACAGAGAGGCAGAGACAGAGAGGTAGAGACAGAGAGGCTGAGACAGAGAGGCAGTCAGAGAGGCAGAGTCAGAGAGGCAGAAACAGAGGCAGTGACAGACAGAGACAGAGAGGCAGAGACAGAGAGGCAGAGACAGAGAGGCTGTGACAGAGAGGCAGAGTCAGAGAGGCAGAGACAGAGAGAGACAGAGAGGCTGAGACAGAGAGGCAAAGACAGAGAGGCAGAGACAGAGAGGCAGAGACAGAGAATAAGAGACAGACAGAGACCGAGAGGCTGAGACAGAGAGGCAAAGACAGAGAGGCAGAGACAATGAGGCAGAGACAGACAGAGACAGAGAGGCAGAGTCGGAGAGGCAGAGTCAGAGAGGCAGAGACAGTGAAGAAGAGACAGTGAGGCAGAGACAGAGAGGCTGAGACAGAGAGGCTGAGACAGAGAGGCAGAGACAGAGAGGCAGAGACAGAGAGGCAGAGACAGAGAGGCTGAGACAGCGAGGCTGAGACAGAGAGGCAGAGACAGAGAGGCAGAGACAGAGAGGCAGAGACAGAGAGGCAGAGACAGAGAGGCAGAGACAGAGAGGCAGAGACAGAGAACGAGGCAGAGACAGAGAGGTAGAGACAGAGAGGCAGAGACAGTGAGGCTGAGACAGAAAGGCTGAGATAGAGAGGCTGAGACAGAGAGGCAGAGACAGAGAGGCAGAGACAGAGAGGCTGAGACAGTGAGGCAGAGACAGAGAGGCTGAGACAGAGAGGCTGAGATGCTGAGACAGAGAGGCTGAGACAGAGAGGCTGAGACAGAGAGGCAGAGACAGAGTGGCAGAGACAGTGAGGCAGAGACAGAGAGGCAAAGACAGAGAGGCTGAGACAGAGAGGCTGAGACAGGGAAACAGATAGGCAGAGACAGAGAGGCAGAGACAGAGAGGCTGAGACAGAGACCGAGAGGCAGAGTCAGAGAGGCAGAGACAGAGAGGCAGAGACAGAGAGGCAGAGACAAAGAGGCAGAGACGGAGAGGCAGAGTCAGAGAGACAGAGGCAGAGAGGCATAGACAGAGAGACAGAGACAGAGAGGCAGAGACTGAGAGGCAGAGACAGAGAAGCATAGTCAGAGAGGCAGAGACAGAGAGGCAGAGACAGACAGAGACAGAGAGGCTGTGACAGAGAGGCAGAGACAGAGAGGCAGAGTCAGAGAGGCAGAGACAGAGAGGCAGAGACAGACAGAGACAGAGAGGCAGAGGAAGAGAGGCTGTGACAGAGAGGCAGAGTCAGAGAGGCAGAGACAGAGAGGCAGAGACAGAGAGGCTGAGACAGAGAGGCAGAGTCAGAGAGGAAGAGACAGAGAGGCTGAGAAAGAGGCAGAGACAGAGAGGCTGAGACAGAGAGGCCAAGACAGAGAGACTGAGACAGAGAGGTAGAGTCAGAGAGGCAGAGTCAGAGAGGCAGAGACAAAGAGGCAAAGACAGAGAGGCAGAGACAGAGAGGCAGAGACAGAGAGGTAGAGACAGAACGGCTGAGACAGAGAGGCAGAGTCAGAGAGGCAGAGTCAGAGAGGCAGAGAAAGAGGCAGAGACAGAGAGGCAAAGACAGAGAGGCCGAGACAGAGAGGCTGTGACAGGGAGGCAGGGTCAGAGAGGCAGAGACAGAGAGGCAGAGACAGAGAGGCAGAGACAGACAGAGACAGAGAGGCAGAGACAGAGAGGCTGACACAGAGAGGCAAAGACAGAGAGGCAAAGACAGAGAGGTAGAGACAGAGAGGTAGAGACAGAGAGTTAGAGACATAGGCAGAGACAGAGAGGCAGAGACAGAGAGGCAGAGACAGATAGGCAGAGTCAGACAGAGACAGAGAGGCAGAGACAGAGAGGCAGAGACAGAGAGGCAGAAACAGAGAGGCAGAGACAGAGGCAGAGTCAGAGAAGCAGAGACAGAGACGCAGAGACAGAGAGGCAGAGACAGAGAGGCAAAGACAGAGAGGCAGAGACAGACAGAGACACAGAGGCAGAGACGGAGAGGCAGAGACAGAGAGCCAGAGACAGAGAGGCAGAGACAGAGAGGCATAGACAGAGAGGCAGAGAGAGAGAGGCAGAGTCAGACAGAGACAGAGAGGCAGAGACAGAGAGGCAGAGACAGAGAGCCAGAGACAGAGAGGCAGAGACAGAGAGGCATAGACAGAGAGGCAGAGAGAGAGAGGCAGAGTCAGACAGAGACAGAGAGGCAGAGACAGAGAGGCAGAGACAGAGAGGCTGAGACAGAGAGGCAGAGAGAGAGAGAGGCAGAGTCATAGAGGCAGAGTCAGAGAGGCAGAGACAGAGAGGCAGAGACAGAGAGGCTGAGACAGAGAGGCAGAGACAGAGAGGCAGAGACAGAGAGGTAGAGACAGACAGGCTGAGACAGAGAGGCAGAGTCAAAGAGGTAGAGTCAGAGAGGCAGAGACAGAGAAGCAGAGACATAGAGGCAGAGACAGAAAGGCAGAGACAGAGAGGCAGAGACAGAGAGGCAGAGACAGAGAGGAAGAAACAGAGAAGTAGAGACAAAGAGGGAGAGACAGAGAGGCTGAGACAGAGAGGAAGAGACAGAGAGGCAAAGACAGAGAGGCTGAGACAGGGAAACAAAGAGGCAGAGACAGAGAGGCAGAGGCAGAGAGGCTGAGACAGAGAGGCTGAGACAAAGAGGCAGAGACCGAGAGGCAGAGACAGAGAGGCTGATACTGAGAGGCAGAGACAGAGAGGCAGAGACAGAGAGGAAGGGACAGAGAGGCAGAGACAGAGAGGCCAAGACAGAGAGGCTGAGACAGAGAGGTAGAGTCAGAGAGGCAGGGTCAGAGAGGCAGAGACAGAGAGCCAAAGACAGAGAGGCAGAGACAGAGAAGCAGAGACAGAGAGGTAGAGACAGAGAGGCTGAGACAGAGAGGCAGTCAGAGAGGCAGAGTCAGAGAGGCAGAAACAGAGGCAGTGACAGACAGAGACAGAGAGGCAGAGACAGAGAGGCAGAGACAGAGAGGCTGTGACAGAGAGGCAGAGTCAGAGAGGCAGAGACAGACAGAGACAGAGAGGCTGAGACAGAGAGGCAAAGACAGAGAGGCAGAGACAGAGAGGCAGAGACAGAGAGTAAGAGACAGACAGAGACCGAGAGGCTGAGACAGAGAGGCAAAGACAGAGAGGCAGAGACAATGAGGCAGAGACAGACAGAGACAGAGAGGCAGAGTCGGAGAGGCAGAGTCAGAGAGGCAGAGACAGTGAAGAAGAGACAGTGAGGCAGAGACAGAGAGGCTGAGACAGAGAGGCTGAGACAGAGAGGCAGAGACAGAGAGGCAGAGACAGAGAGGCAGAGACAGAGAGGCTGAGACAGCGAGGCTGAGACAGAGAGGCAGAGACAGAGAGGCAGAGACAGAGAGGCAGAGACAGAGAGGCAGAGACAGAGAGGCAGAGACAGAGAGGCAGAGACAGAGAGGCAGAGACAGAGGCAGAGACAGAGAGGCAGAGACAGAGAGGCAGAGACAGAGAGGCAGAGACAGTGAAGCAGAGACAGAGAGGCAGAGACAGAGAGGCAGAGACAGAGAGGCAGAGACAGAGAGGCAGAGACAGAGAGGCAGAAACAGAGAGGTAGAGACAGAGAGGGAGAGACAGAGAGGCTGGGATAGAGAGGAAGAGACTGAGAGGCAAAGACAGAGAGGCTGAGACAGGGAAACAGAGAGGCAGATACAGAGAGGCAGAGGAAGAGAGGCTGAGACAGAGAGACAGAGAGGCAGAGACAGAGCGGTAGAGACAGAGAAACAGAGGCAGAGACAGAGAGGCTGAGACAAAGAGGCAGAGACAGAGAGGCAGAGACAGAGAGGCAGAGACAGACAGAGACAGAGAGGCAGAGACAGAGAGGCTGAGACAAAGAGGCAAAGACAGAGAGGCAGAAAAAGAGAGGCAGAGTCAGAGAGGCAGGGAATGAGGCAGAGACAGTCAGAGACAGAGAGGCAGAGACAGAGAGGCAAAGACAGAGAGGCCGAGACAGAGAGGCTGTGACAGGGAGGCAGGGTCAGAGAGGCAGAGACAGAGAGGGTGAGACAGAGAGGCAGAGAGAGAGAGGCAGAGTCATAGAGGCCGAGACAGAGAGGCAGAGGCAGAGAGGCAGAAACAGAGAGGCAGAGACAGAGAGGCAGAGTCAAAGAAGCAGAGACAGAGAGGCAGAGACAGAGAGGCAGAGGCAGAGAGGCAGAGACAGAGAGGCAGAGACAGACAGAGACAGAGAGGCAGAGACGGAGAGGCAGAGTCAGAGAGACAGAGACAGAGAGGCAGAGACAGAGAGCCAGAGACAGAGAGGCAGAGACAGAGAGCCAGAGACAGAGAGGCAGAGACAGAGAGGCATAGACAGAGAGGCAGAGACGGAGAGGCAGAGTCAGAGAGACAGAGACAGAGAGGCAGAGACAGAGAGCCAGAGACAGAGGCAGAGACAGAGAGCCAGAGACAGAGAGGCAGAGAGAGAGAGGCATAGACAGAGAGACAGAAACAGAGAGGCAGAGACAGAGAGGCAGAGTCAAAGAAGCAGAGACAGAGAGGCAGAGACAGAGAGGCAGAGGCAGAGAGGCAGAGACAGAGAGGCAGAGACAGACAGAGACAGAGAGGCAGAGACGGAGAGGCAGCGTCAGAGAGACAGAGACAGAGAGGCAGAGACAGAGAGCCAGAGACAGAGAGGCAGAGACAGAGAGGCAGAGTCAGAGAGGCAGAGACAGACAGAGACAGAGAGGCTGAGACAGAGAGGCAGAGACAGAGAGGCTGTGACAGAGAGGCAGAGTCAGAGAGGCAGAGACAGACAGAGACAGAGAGGCAGAGACAGAGAGGCAGAGACAGAGAAGCAGAGACAGAGAGGCAGAGACAGACAGAGACAGAGAGGCAGAGACGGAGAGGCAGAGACAGAGAGCCAGAGACAGAGAGGCAGAGACAGAGAGCCAGAGACAGAGAGGCAGAGACAGAGAGGCAGAGACAGAGAGGCATAGACAGAGAGACAGAGACAGAGAGGCAGAGACAGAGAGGCAGAGACAGAGAAGCATAATCAGAGAGGCAGAGACAGAGAGGCAGAGACAGACAGAGACAGAGAGGCTGTGACAGAGAGGCAAAGACAGAGAGGCAGAGACTGAGAGGCAGAGACAGAGAGGCAGAGACAGAGAAGCAGAGACAGAGAGGGAGAGACAGAAAGAGACAGAGAGGCAGAGACAGAGAGGCAGAGACAGAGAGGCAGAGACAGAGAGGCGTAGACAGAGAGGCAGAGACAGAGAGGCAGAGAGAGAGAGGCAGAGTCATAGAGGCCGAGACAGAGAGGCAGAGACAGAGAGGCAGAAACAGAGAGGCAGAGTCAGAGAGGCAGAGACAGAGAGGGAGAGACAGAAAGAGACAGAGAGGCAGAGACAGAGAGGCAGAGACAGAGAGGCAGAGACAGAGAGGCATAGACAGAGAGGCAGAGACAGAGAGGCAGAGACAGACAGAGACAGAGAGGCAGAGACAGAGAGGCTGAGACAAAGAGACAAAGACAGAGAGGCAGAAAAAGAGAGGCAGAGTCCGAGAGGCAGAGACAGAGAGGCTGAGACAGAGAGGCAGAGACTGAGAGGCAGAGTCAGAGAGGCAGAGACAGAGAGGCAGAGACAGACAGAGACAGAGAGGCAGAGGCAGAGTGGCTGTGACAGAGAGGCAGAGTCAGAGAGGCAGAGACAGAGAGGCAGAGTCAGAGAGGCTGAGACAGAGAGGCAAAGACGGAGAGGCAGACACAGAGAGGCAGAGACAGAGAGGCAGAGTCAGACAGAGACAGAGAGGCAGTGACAGAGAGGCAGAGACGGAGAGGCAGAGTCAGAGAGGCAGAGACAGAGAGGCAGAGACAGAGAGGCAGAGACAGAGAGGCAGAGACAGAGAGGCAGAGACAAAGAGGCAGAGACAGAGAGGCATAGACAGAGAGGCAGAGACGGAGAGGCAGAGTCAGAGAGACAGAGACAGAGAGGCAGAGACAGAGAGCCAGAGACAGAGGCAGAGACAGAGAGCCAGAGACAGAGAGGCAGAGAGAGAGAGGCATAGACAGAGAGACAGAAACAGAGAGGCAGAGACAGAGAGGCAGAGTCAAAGAAGCAGAGACAGAGAGGCAGAGACAGAGAGGCAGAGGCAGAGAGGCAGAGACAGAGAGGCAGAGACAGACAGAGACAGAGAGGCAGAGACGGAGAGGCAGCGTCAGAGAGACAGAGACAGAGAGGCAGAGACAGAGAGCCAGAGACAGAGAGGCAGAGACAGAGAGGCAGAGTCAGAGAGGCAGAGACAGACAGAGACAGAGAGGCTGAGACAGAGAGGCAGAGACAGAGAGGCTGTGACAGAGAGGCAGAGTCAGAGAGGCAGAGACAGACAGAGACAGAGAGGCAGAGACAGAGAGGCAGAGACAGAGAAGCAGAGACAGAGAGGCAGAGACAGACAGAGACAGAGAGGCAGAGACGGAGAGGCAGAGACAGAGAGCCAGAGACAGAGAGGCAGAGACAGAGAGCCAGAGACAGAGAGGCAGAGACAGAGAGGCATAGACAGAGAGACAGAGACAGAGAGGCAGAGACAGAGAGGCAGAGACAGAGAAGCATAATCAGAGAGGCAGAGACAGAGAGGCAGAGACAGACAGAGACAGAGAGGCTGTGACAGAGAGGCAAAGACAGAGAGGCAGAGACTGAGAGGCAGAGACAGAGAGGCAGAGACAGAGAAGCAGAGACAGAGAGGGAGAGACAGAAAGAGACAGAGAGGCAGAGACAGAGAGGCAGAGACAGAGAGGCGTAGACAGAGAGGCAGAGACAGAGAGGCAGAGAGAGAGAGGCAGAGTCATAGAGGCCGAGACAGAGAGGCAGAGACAGAGAGGCAGAAACAGAGAGGCAGAGTCAGAGAGGCAGAGTCAAAGAAGCAGAGACAGAGAGGGAGAGACAGAAAGAGACAGAGAGGCAGAGACAGAGAGGCAGAGACAGAGAGGCATAGACAGAGAGGCAGAGACAGAGAGGCAGAGACAGACAGAGACAGAGAGGCAGAGACAGAGAGGCTGAGACAAAGAGACAAAGACAGAGAGGCAGAAAAAGAGAGGCAGAGTCCGAGAGGCAGAGACAGAGAGGCTGAGACAGAGAGGCAGAGACTGAGAGGCAGAGTCAGAGAGGCAGAGACAGAGAGGCAGAGACAGACAGAGACAGAGAGGCAGAGGCAGAGTGGCTGTGACAGAGAGGCAGAGTCAGAGAGGCAGAGACAGAGAGGCAGAGTCAGAGAGGCTGAGACAGAGAGGCAAAGACGGAGAGGCAGACACAGAGAGGCAGAGACAGAGAGGCAGAGTCAGACAGAGACAGAGAGGCAGTGACAGAGAGGCAGAGACGGAGAGGCAGAGTCAGAGAGGCAGAGACAGAGAGGCAGAGACAGAGAGGCAGAGACAGAGAGGCAGAGACAGAGAGGCAGAGACAAAGAGGCAGAGACAGAGAGGCAGAGACAGAGAGGCAGAGATAGAGAGGCAGAGAAAGAGAGGCAGAGACAGAGAAGCATAGACAGAGAGGCAGAGACAGAGAGGCAGAGTCAGAGAGGCAGAGACAAAGAGGTAGAGACAAAGAGGCAGAGACAAAGAGGCAGAGACAGAGAGGCAGAGACAGAGAGACAGAGACAGAGAGGTAGCTTCAGAGAGGCAGAGACAGAGAGGCAGACACAGAGAGACAGAGACAGAGAGAGGCCGAGACAGAGAGGCTGAGACAGAGAGACAGAGACAGAGAGGTAGCTTCAGAGAGGCAGAGACAGAGAGGCAGACACAGAGAGACAGAGACAGAGAGAGGCCGAGACAGAGAGGCTGAGACAGAGAGGCAGAGACAGAGAGGCAGAGACAGAGAGGCAGAGACAGAGAGGCAGAGACAGAGAGGTAGAGACAGAGAGGCAGAGACAGAGAGAGAGAGAGAGGCAGAGACAGAGAGACAGAGACAGGGAGGCAGCTTCAGTGAGGCAGTGACAGAGTGGCCAAGACAGAGAGGCTGAGACAGAGAGGCAGAGACAGAGAGGGAGAGACAGAGAGGCAGAGACAGAGAGGCAGAGACAGAGAGGCAGACACAGATAGACAGAGACAGAGAGAGGCAGAGACAGAGAGGCTGAGACAGAGAGGCAGAGACAGAGTGGCAGAGACAGAGAGGTAGAGACAGAGAGGCAGAGACAGAGAGAGAGAGAGAGGCAGAGACAGAGAGACAGAGACAGGGAGGCAGCTTCAGAGAGGCAGAGTCAGAGAGGCAGACTCAGAGAGGCAGAGTCAGCGAGGCAGAGACAGAGAGGCAGAGACAGACAGAGACAGAGAGGCAGAAACAGAGAGGCTGTGACAGAGAGGCAGAAACAGAGAGGCAAAGACAGAGAGGCAGAGACAGAGAGGCAGACACAGAGAGACAGAGACAGAGAGAGAGGCAGAGACAGAGAGGCTGAGACAGAGAGACAGAGACAGAGAGGCCGAGACAGAGAGGCTGTGACAGGGAGGCAGGGTCAGAGAGGCAGAGACAGAGAGGCTGACACAGAGAGGCAAAGACAGAGAGGCAGAGACAGAGAGGCAGAGTCAGACAGAGACAGAGAGGCAGAGACAGAGAGGCTGACACAGAGAGGCAGAGTCAGACAGAGACAGAGAGGCAGAGACAGAGAGGCAGAGAGAGAGATGCAGAGTCATAGAGGCCGAGACAGAGAGGCAGAGACAGAGAGGCAGAAACAGAGAGGCAGAGACAGAGAGGCAGAGTCAGAGAAGCAGAGTCAGACAGAGACAGAGAGGCAGAGACAGAGAGGCAGAGAGAGAGAGGCAGAGTCATAGAGGCCGAGACAGAGAGGCAGAGACAGAGAGGCAGAAACAGAGAGGCAGAGACAGAGAGGCAGAGTCAGAGAAGCAGAGACAGAGAGGCAGAGACAAAGAGGCAGAGACAGAGAGGCAGAGACAGAGAGGCAGAGACAGACAGAGACAGAGAGGCAGAGACGTAGAGGCAGAGACAGAGAGCCAGAGACAGAGAGGCAGAGACAGAGAGGCATAGACAGAGAGACAGAGACAGTGAAGCATAGTCAGAGAGGCAGAGACAGAGAGGCAGAGACAGACAGAGACAGAGAGGCGGTGACAGAGAGGCAAAGACAGAGAGGCCGAGACTGAGAGGCAGAGACAGAAAGGCAGAGACAGAGAGGCAGAGACAGAGAGGCAGAGACAGAGAGGGAGAGACAGTAAGAGACAGAGAGGCAGAGACAGAGAGGCAGAGACAGAGAGGCAGAGACAGAGAGGCAGAGACAAACAGAGACAGAGAGGCAGAGACAGAGAGGCTGAGACAAAGAGGCAAAGACAGAGAGGCAGAGACACAGAGGCAGAGACAGAGAGGCTGAGACAGAGAGGCAGAGACAGAGAGGCAGAGTCAGAGAGGCCGAGACAGAGAGGCAGAGACAGACAGAGACAGAAAGGCAGAGGCAGAAAGGCTGTGACAGAGAGGCAGAGTCAGAAAGGCAGAGACAGAGTGGCAGAGACAGAGAGGCTGAGACAGAGAGGCAGAGACAGAGAGGCCGAGTCAGAGAGGCCGAGACAAAGAGGCAGAGACAGACAGAGACAGAGAGGCAGAGGCAGGGAGGCTGTGACAGAGAGGCAGAGTCAGAGAGGCAGAGACAGAGAGGCTGAGACAAAGAGACAAAGACAGAGAGGCAGAAAAAGAGAGGCAGAGTCCGAGAGGCAGAGACAGAGAGGCTGAGACAGAGAGGCAGAGACTGAGAGGCAGAGTCAGAGAGGCAGAGACAGAGAGGCAGAGACAGACAGAGACAGAGAGGCAGAGGCAGAGTGGCTGTGACAGAGAGGCAGAGTCAGAGAGGCAGAGACAGAGAGGCAGAGTCAGAGAGGCTGAGACAGAGAGGCAAAGACGGAGAGGCAGACACAGAGAGGCAGAGACAGAGAGGCAGAGTCAGACAGAGACAGAGAGGCAGTGACAGAGAGGCAGAGACGGAGAGGCAGAGTCAGAGAGGCAGAGACAGAGAGGCAGAGACGGAGAGGCAGAGACAGAGAGGCAGAGACAGAGAGGCAGAGACAAAGAGGCAGAGACAGAGAGGCATAGACAGAGAGGCAGAGACGGAGAGGCAGAGTCAGAGAGACAGAGACAGAGAGGCAGAGACAGAGAGCCAGAGACAGAGGCAGAGACAGAGAGCCAGAGACAGAGAGGCAGAGAGAGAGAGGCATAGACAGAGAGACAGAAACAGAGAGGCAGAGACAGAGAGGCAGAGTCAAAGAAGCAGAGACAGAGAGGCAGAGACAGAGAGGCAGAGGCAGAGAGGCAGAGACAGAGAGGCAGAGACAGACAGAGACAGAGAGGCAGAGACGGAGAGGCAGCGTCAGAGAGACAGAGACAGAGAGGCAGAGACAGAGAGCCAGAGACAGAGAGGCAGAGACAGAGAGGCAGAGTCAGAGAGGCAGAGACAGACAGAGACAGAGAGGCTGAGACAGAGAGGCAGAGACAGAGAGGCTGTGACAGAGAGGCAGAGTCAGAGAGGCAGAGACAGACAGAGACAGAGAGGCAGAGACAGAGAGGCAGAGACAGAGAAGCAGAGACAGAGAGGCAGAGACAGACAGAGACAGAGAGGCAGAGACGGAGAGGCAGAGACAGAGAGCCAGAGACAGAGAGGCAGAGACAGAGAGCCAGAGACAGAGAGGCAGAGACAGAGAGGCATAGACAGAGAGACAGAGACAGAGAGGCAGAGACAGAGAGGCAGAGACAGAGAAGCATAATCAGAGAGGCAGAGACAGAGAGGCAGAGACAGACAGAGACAGAGAGGCTGTGACAGAGAGGCAAAGACAGAGAGGCAGAGACTGAGAGGCAGAGACAGAGAGGCAGAGACAGAGAAGCAGAGACAGAGAGGGAGAGACAGAAAGAGACAGAGAGGCAGAGACAGAGAGGCAGAGACAGAGAGGCGTAGACAGAGAGGCAGAGACAGAGAGGCAGAGAGAGAGAGGCAGAGTCATAGAGGCCGAGACAGAGAGGCAGAGACAGAGAGGCAGAAACAGAGAGGCAGAGTCAGAGAGGCTGAGTCAAAGAAGCAGAGACAGAGAGGGAGAGACAGAAAGAGACAGAGAGGCAGAGACAGAGAGGCAGAGACAGAGAGGCATAGACAGAGAGGCAGAGACAGAGAGGCAGAGACAGACAGAGACAGAGAGGCAGAGACAGAGAGGCTGAGACAAAGAGACAAAGACAGAGAGGCAGAAAAAGAGAGGCAGAAAAAGAGAGGCAGAGACAGAGAGGCTGAGTCAGAGAGGCAGAGACAGAGAGGCAGAGACAGACAGAGACAGAGAGGCAGAGGCAGAGTGGCTGTGACAGAGAGGCAGAGTCAGAGAGGCAGAGACAGAGAGGCAGAGTCAGAGAGGCTGAGACAGAGAGGCAAAGACGGAGAGGCAGACACAGAGAGGCAGAGACAGAGAGGCAGAGTCAGACAGAGACAGAGAGGCAGTGACAGAGAGGCAGAGACGGAGAGGCAGAGTCAGAGAGGCAGAGACAGAGAGGCAGAGACAGAGAGGCAGAGACAGAGAGGCAGAGACAGAGAGGCAGAGACAAAGAGGCAGAGACAGAGAGGCAGAGACAGAGAGGCAGAGATAGAGAGGCAGAGAAAGAGAGGCAGAGACAGAGAAGCAGAGACAGAGAGGCAGAGACAGAGAGGCAGAGTCAGAGAGGCAGAGACAAAGAGGCAGAGACAAAGAGGCAGAGACAAAGAGGCAGAGACAGAGAGGCTGAGACAAAGAGGCAGAGACAGGCAGAGACAGAGAGGCAGAGACAGAGAGACAGAGACAGAGAGGTAGCTTCAGAGAGGCAGAGACAGAGAGGCAGACACAGAGAGACAGAGACAGAGAGAGGCCGAGACAGAGAGGCTGAGACAGAGAGGCAGAGACAGAGAGGCAGAGACAGAGAGGCAGAGACAGAGAGGCAGAGACAGAGAGGTAGAGACAGAGAGGCAGAGACAGAGAGAGAGAGAGATGCAGAGACAGAGAGACAGAGACAGGGAGGCAGCTTCAGTGAGGCAGTGACAGAGTGGCCAAGACAGAGAGGCTGAGACAGAGAGGCAGAGACAGAGAGGGAGAGACAGAGAGGCAGAGACAGAGAGGCAGAGACAGAGAGGCAGACACAGATAGACAGAGACAGAGAGAGGCAGAGACAGAGAGGCTGAGACAGAGAGGCAGAGACAGAGTGGCAGAGACAGAGAGGTAGAGACAGAGAGGCAGAGACAGAGAGAGAGAGAGAGGCAGAGACAGAGAGACAGAGACAGGGAGGCAGCTTCAGAGAGGCAGAGTCAGAGAGGCAGAGTCAGAGAGGCAGAGTCAGCGAGGCAGAGACAGAGAGGAAGAGACAGACAGAGACAGAGAGGCAGAAACAGAGAGGCTGTGACAGAGAGGCAGAAACAGAGAGGCAAAGACAGAGAGGCAGAGACAGAGAGGCAGACACAGAGAGACAGAGACAGAGAGAGAGGCAGAGACAGAGAGGCTGAGACAGAGAGACAGAGACAGAGAGGCCGAGACAGAGAGGCTGTGACAGGGAGGCAGGGTCAGAGAGGCAGAGACAGAGAGGCTGACACAGAGAGGCAAAGACAGAGAGGCAGAGACAGAGAGGCAGAGTCAGACAGAGACAGAGAGGCAGAGACAGAGAGGCTGACACAGAGAGGCAGAGTCAGACAGAGACAGAGAGGCAGAGACAGAGAGGCAGAGAGAGAGAGGCAGAGTCATAGAGGCCGAGACAGAGAGGCAGAGACAGAGAGGCAGAAACAGAGAGGCAGAGACAGAGAGGCAGAGTCAGAGAAGCAGAGTCAGACAGAGACAGAGAGGCAGAGACAGAGAGGCAGAGAGAGAGAGGCAGAGTCATAGAGGCCGAGACAGAGAGGCAGAGACAGAGAGGCAGAAACAGAGAGGCAGAGACAGAGAGGCAGAGTCAGAGAAGCAGAGACAGAGAGGCAGAGACAAAGAGGCAGAGACAGAGAGGCAGAGACAGAGAGGCAGAGACAGACAGAGACAGAGAGGGAGAGACGTAGAGGCAGAGACAGAGAGCCAGAGACAGAGAGGCAGAGACAGAGAGGCATAGACAGAGAGACAGAGACAGTGAAGCATAGTCAGAGAGGCAGAGACAGAGAGGCAGAGACAGACAGAGACAGAGAGGCGGTGACAGAGAGGCAAAGACAGAGAGGCCGAGACTGAGAGGCAGAGACAGAAAGGCAGAGACAGAGAGGCAGAGACAGAGAGGCAGAGACAGAGAGGGAGAGACAGTAAGAGACAGAGAGGCAGAGACAGAGAGGCAGAGACAGAGAGGCAGAGACAGAGAGGCAGAGACAAACAGAGACAGAGAGGCAGAGACAGAGAGGCTGAGACAAAGAGGCAAAGACAGAGAGGCAGAGACACAGAGGCAGAGACAGAGAGGCTGAGACAGAGAGGCAGAGACAGAGAGGCAGAGTCAGAGAGGCCGAGACAGAGAGGCAGAGACAGACAGAGACAGAAAGGCAGAGGCAGAAAGGCTGTGACAGAGAGGCAGAGTCAGAAAGGCAGAGACAGAGTGGCAGAGACAGAGAGGCTGAGACAGAGAGGCAGAGACAGAGAGGCCGAGTCAGAGAGGCCGAGACAAAGAGGCAGAGACAGACAGAGACAGAGAGGCAGAGGCAGGGAGGCTGTGACAGAGAGGCAGAGTCAGAGAGGCAGAGACAGAGAGGCTGAGACAGAGAGGCAGAGACTGAGAGGCAGAGTCAGAGAGGCAGAGACAGAGAGGCAGAGACAGACAGAGACAGAGAGGCAGAGGCAGAGAGGCTGTGACAGAGAGGCAGAGTCAGAGAGGCAGAGACAGAGAGGCAGAGTCAGAGAGGCTGAGACAGAGAGGCAAAGACAGAGAGGCAGACACAGAGAGGCAGAGACAGATAGGCAGAGTCAGACAGAGACAGAGAGGCAGAGACAGAGAGGCAGAGACGGAGAGGCAGAGTCAGAGAGGCAGAGACAGAGAGGCAGAGACAGAGAGGCAGAGACAGAGAGGCAGAGACAGAGAGGCAATGACAAAGAGGCAGAGACAGAGAGGTAGAGACAGAGAGGTAGAGACATAGGCAGAGACAGAGAGGCTGAGACAGAGTCAGAGACAGAGTAGCGGAGACTGAGAGGCAGAGACAGAGAGGGAGAGACAGACAGAGACAGAGAGGCAGAGATAGGGTGGCAAAGACAGAGACGCAGAGACAGAGAGACTGAGACAAAGAGCCAGAGACAGAGAGGCAGAGACAGTGAGGCAGAGACAGAGAGGCAGAGACAGGCAGAGACAGAGAGGCAGAGACAGAGAGACAGAGACAGAGAGGTAGCTTCAGAGAGGCAGAGACAGAGAGGCAGACACAGAGAGACAGAGACAGAGAGAGTCAGAGACAGAGAGGCTGAGACAGAGAGGCAGAGACAGAGAGGCAGAGACAGAGAGGCAGAAACAGAGAGGCAAAGACAGAGAGGCAAAGACAGAGAGGCAGACACAGTGAGACAGAGACAGAGAGAGAGGCAGAGACAGAGAGGCGGAGACAGAGAGGAAGAGACAGAGAGGCAGAGACAGAGAGGTAGAGACAGAGAGGCAGAGACAGAGAGAGAGAGAGAGGCAGAGACAGAGAGACAGAGACAGGGAGGCAGCTTCAGAGAGGCAGTGACAGAGAGGACAAGACAGAGAGGCTGAGACAGAGAGGCAGAGACAGAGAGGGAGAGACAGAGAGGGAGAGACAGAGAGGCAGAGACAGAGAGGCAGACACAGAGAGACAGAGACAGAGAGAGAGGCAGAGACAGAGAGGCTGAGACAGAGAGGCAGAGACAGAGAGGCAGAGACAGAGAGGCAGAGACAGAGAGGTAGAGACAGAGAGGCAGAGACAGAGAGAGAAAGAGAGAAGCAGAGACAGAGAGACAGTGACAGGGAGGCAGCTTCAGAGAGGCAGAGTCAGCGAGGCAGAGACAGAGAGGCAGAAACAGAGAGGCTGTGACAGAGAGGCCGAGACAGAGCGGCAGAGACAGAGAGGCTGAAACAGAGAAGCAGAGACAGAGACGCAGAGACAGAGAGGCAGAGACAGAGAGGCAGAAACAGAGAGGCAAAGACAGAGAGGCAGTGACAGAGAGACAGAGACAGAGAGGCAGAGCCAGAGAGGTAGAGTCAGAGAGGCAGAGACAGAGAAGCAGAGTCAGACAGAGACAGAGAGGCAGAGACAGAGAGGCAGAGACAGAGAGGCAGAGACTGAGAGAGAGGCAGAGACAGAGAGGCAGAGACGGAGAGGCAGAGTCAGAGAGGCAGAGACAGAGAGGCAGAGACAGACAGAGACAGAGAGGCAGAGGCAGTGAGACTGTGAGCAAGAGGCAGAGTCAGAGAGGCTGAGACAGAGAGGCAGAGACAGAGAGACAGAGACAGGGAGGCAGCTTCAGAGAGGCAGTGACAGAGAGGACAAGACAGAGAGGCTGAGAGAGAGAGGCAGAGTCAGAGAGGCTGAGACAGAGAGGCAGAGACAGAGAGGCAGAGACAGAGAGGCAGAGACAGATAGGCAGAGACAGACAGAGACAGAGAGGCAGAGGCAGTGAGGCTGTGACAGAGAGGCAGAGACAGAGAGGCAGAGACAGAGAGGCAGAGACAGAGAGGCAGAGACAGAGAGGCAGAGACAGAGAGGCAGAGGCAGAGAGGCAGAGACAGACAGGCAGAGACAGACAGAGACAGAGAGGCAGAGGCAGTGAGGCTGTGACAGAGAGGCAGAGACAGAGAGGCAGAGGCGGAGAGGCAGAGTCAGAGAGGCAGAGACAGAGAGGCAGAGACAGAGAGGCAGAGACAGAGAGGCAGAGACAGAGAGGCAGAGACAAAGAGGCAGAGACAGAGAGGCAGAGACAGAGAGGCAAAGACAGAGAGGTAGAGACAGAGAGGTAGAGACAGAGAGGTAGAGACATAGGCAGAGACAGAGAAGCAGAGACAGAGAGGCAGAGACAGAGAGGCAGAGACAGAGAGGCAGAAACAGAGAGGCAGAGAAAGAGAGGCAGAGACAGAGAAGCAGAGACAGAGAGGCAGAGAAAGAGAGGCAGAGACAGAGAAGCAGAGACAGAGAGGCAGAGAAAGAGAGGCAGAGACAGAGAAGCAGAGACAGAGAAGCAGAGACAGAGAGGCAGAGTCAGAGAGGCAGAGACAAAGAGGAAGAGAAAAAGAGGCTGAGACAGAGTCAGAGACAGAGAGGCTGAGATAGAGTGGCAAAGACAGAGACGCAGAGACAGAGAGACTGAGACAAAGAGGCAGAGACAGAGAGGCAGAGACAGACAGAGACAGAGAGGCAGAGGCAGTGAGGCTGTGACAGAGAGGCAGAGACAGAGAGGCAGAGACGGAGAGGCAGAGTCAGAGAGGCAGAGACAGAGAGGCAGAGACAGAGAGGCAGAGACAGAGAGGCAGAGACAGAGAGGCAGAGACAAAGAGGCAGAGACAGAGAGGTAGAGACAAAGAGGCAGAGACAGAGAGGCAGAGACAGAGAGGCAAAGACTGAGAGGTAGAGACAGAGAGGTAGAGACAGAGAGGTAGAGACATAGGCAGAGACAGAGAAGCAGAGACAGAGAGGCAGAGACAGAGAGGCAGAGACAGAGAGGCAGAAACAGAGAGGCAGAGAAAGAGAGGCAGAGACAGAGAAGCAGAGACAGAGAGGCAGAGAAAGAGAGGCAGAGACAGAGAAGCAGAGACAGAGAGGCAGAGACAGAGAGGCAGAGTCAGAGAGGCAGAGACAAAGAGGCAGAGAAAAAGAGGCTGAGACAGAGTCAGAGACAGAGAGGCTGAGATAGAGTGGCAAAGACAGAGACGCAGAGACAGAGAGACTGAGACAAAGAGGCAGAGACAGAGAGGCAGAGACAGACAGAGACAGAGCCAGAGAGGCTGAGACAGAGTCAGAGACAGAGAGGCTGAGATAGAGTGGCAAAGACAGAGACGCAGAGACAGAGAGACTGAGACAAAGAGGCAGAGACAGAGAGGCAGAGACAGACAGAGACAGAGACAGAGAGGCTGAGACAGAGGCAGAGACAGAGAGGCAGAGACAGAGAGGCAGAGACAGAGAGGCAGAGACAGGCAGAGACAGAGAGGCAGAGACAGAGAGACAGAGACAGAGAGGCAGAGATAGAGTGGCAAAGACAGAGACGTAGAGACAGAGGGACTGAGACAAAGAGGCAGAGACAGAGAGGCAGAGACAGACAGAGACAGAGACCGAGAGGCTGAGACAGAGGCAGAAACAGAGAGGCAGAGACAGAGAGTCAGAGACAGAGAGGCAGAGACAGGCAGGGACAGAGATGCAGAGACAGAGAGACAGAGACAGAGAGGTAGCTTCAGAGAGGCAGAGTAAGAGAGGCAGTGACAGAGAGGCCAAGACAGAGAGGCTGAGACAGAGAGGCAGTGACAGAGAGGCAGAAAGAGAGAGGCAAAGACAGAGAGGCAGAGACAGGGAGGCAGACACAGAGAGACAGAGACAGAGAGAGAGGCAGAGACAGAGAGGTTGAGACAGAGAGAGAGGCAGAGACAGAGAGGTTGAGACAGAGAGGCAGAGACAGAAAGGCAGAGACAGAGAGGTAGAGACAGAGAGGCAGAGACAGAGAGGGAGAGAGAGGCCGAGACAGAGAGACAGAGACAGGGAGGCAGCTTCAGAGAGGCAGAGTCAGCGAGGCAGAGACAGAGAGGCAGAAACAGAGAGGCAGAGACAGAGAGGCAGAAACAGAGAGGCAGAGACAGAGAGGCAGAGACAGAGCGCCCGAGACAGTGAGGCTGAAACAGAGAACCAGACACAAAGAAGCAGAGACAGAGAGGCAGAGACAGAGAGGCAGAAACAAAGAGGCAAAGACAGAGAGGCAGTGACAGAGAGGCAGAAACAGAGAGGCAGAGTCAGAGAAGTAGAGTCAGAGAGGCTGAGTCAGAGAGGCAGAGCCAGAGAGGCAGTGACAGAGAGGCAGAAACAGAGAGTCAGAGACAGAGAGGCAGAGACAGAGACAGAGAGGCAGCTTCAGAGAGGCAGAGTCAGAAAGACAGAGAGGCAAAGACAGAGAGGCAGAGACAGAGAGACAGAGAGGCTGAGACAGAGAGGCAGAGGCAGAGAGGCAGAGTCAGAGAGGCTTAGACAGAGAGGCAGAGACAGAGAGGCAGAGACAGAGAGGCAGAGTCAGAGAGGCAGAGCCAGAGAGGCAGAGACAGAGAGGCAGAGTAAGAGAAGCAAAGCCAGAGAGGCAGAGACAGAGAGGCAGAGACAGAGAGGCTGAGACAGAGAGGGAGAGGCAGAGACAGAGAGGGAGAGACAGAGAGGCTAAGAGAGAGAGGCAGAGACAGAGAGGGAGGGACAGAGAGGCAGAGACAGAGAGGCAGAGACAGAGAGGGAGAAGCAGAGACAGAGAGGGAGAGACAGAGAGGCTAAGACAGAGAGGCAGAGACAGAGGCAGAGACAGAGAGGCTGAGACAGAGAGAGAGAGAGGCAGAGACAGAGCGGCAGAGACAGAGCGGCAGAGACAGAGAAGCAGAGACAGACAGAGACAGAGAGGCAGAGACGTAGAGGCAGAGACAGAGAGCCAGAGATAGAGAGGCAGAGACAGAGAGCCAGAGACAGAGAGGCAGAGACAGAGAGGCAGAGACAGAGAAGCATAGTCAGAGAAGCAGAGACAGAGAGGCAGAGACAGACAGAGACAGAGAGGCTGTGACAGAGAGGCAAAGACAGAGAGGCCGAGACTGAGAGGCAGAGACAGAGAGGCAGAGACAGAGAGGCAGAGACAGAGAGGGAGAGACAGTAAGAGACAGAGAGGCAGAGACAGAGAGGCAGAGACAGAGAGGAAAAGACAGAGAGGCAGAGACAGAGAGGCAGAGACAGAGAGGCAGAGACAGAGAGGCAGAGACAAACAGAGACAGAGAGGCAGAGACAGAGAGGCTGAGACAAAGAGGCAAAAACAGAGAGGCAGAGACAGAGAGGCAGAGACAGAGAGGCTGAGACAGAGAGGCAGAGACAGAGAGGCAGAGTCAGAGAGGCCGAGACAGAGAGGCAGAGACAGACAGAGACAGAGAGGCAGAGGCAGAGAGGCTGTGACAGAGAGGCAGAGTCAGAAAGGCAGAGACAGAGTGGCAGAGACAAAGAGGCTGAGACAGAGAGGCAGAGACAGAGAGGCAGAGTCAGAGAGGTCGAGACAGAGAGGCAGAGACAGACAGAGACAGAGAGGCAGAGGCAGAGAGGCTGTGACAGAGAGGCAGAGTCAGAGAGGCAGAGACAGAGAGGCAGAGACAGAGAGGCTGAGACAGAGAGGCAGAGACTGAGAGGCAGAGTCAGAGAGGCAGAGACAGAGAGGCAGAGACAGACAGAGACAGAGAGGCAGAGGCAGAGAGGCTGTGACAGAGAGGCAGAGTCAGAGAGGTAGAGACAGAGAGGCAGAGTCAGAGAGGCTGAGACAGAGAGGCAATGACAGAGAGGCAGACACAAAGAGGCAGAGACAGATAGGCAGAGTCAGACAGAGACAGAGAGGCAGAGACAGAGAGGCAGAGACGGAGAGGCAGAGTCAGAGAGGCAGAGACAGAGAGGCAGAGACAGAGAGGCAGAGACAGAGAGGCAGAGACAGAGAGGCAGAGACAAAGAGGCAGAGACAGAGAGGTAGAGACAGAGAGGCTGAGACAGAGTCTGAGACAGAGAAGCTGAGACTGAGAGGCAGAGACAGAGACGTAGAGACAGACAGAGACAGAGAGGCAGAGATAGAGTGGCAAAGACAGAGACGCAGAGACAGAGAGACTGAGACAAAGAGGTAGAGACAGAGAGGCAGAGACAGTGAGGCAGAGACAGAGAGGCAGAGACAGGCAGAGACAGAGAGGAAGAGACAGAGAGACAGAGACAGAGAGGTAGCTTCAGAGAGGCAGAGACAGAGAGGCAGACACAGAGAGACAGAGACAGAGAGAGGCAGAGACAGAGAGGCTGAGACAGAGAGGCAGAGACAGAGAGGCAGAGACAGAGAGGCAGAAACAGAGAGGGAAAGACAGAGAGGCAAAGACAGAGAGGCAGACACAGTGAGACAGAGACAGAGAGAGAGGCAGAGACAGAGAGGCGGAGACAGAGAGGCAGAGACAGAGAGGCAGAGACAGAGAGGTAGAGACAGAGAGGCAGAGACAGAGAGAGAGAGAGAGGCAGAGACAACGAGACAGAGACAGGGAGGCAGCTTCAGAGAGGCAGTGACAGAGAGGACAAGACAAAGAGGCAGAGACAGAGAGGCAGAGACAGAGAGGCAGACACAGAGAGACAGAGACAGAGAGAGAGACAGAGAGAGAAGCAGAGACCGAGAGGCTGAGACAGAGAGGCAGAGACAGAGGCAGAGACAGAGAGGTAGAGACAGAGAGGCAGAGACAGAGAGAGAGAGAGAGAAGCAGAGACAGAGAGACAGTGACAGGGAGGCAGCTTCAGAGAGGCAGAGTCAGAGAGGCAGAGTCAGAGAGGCAGAGTCAGCGAGGCAGAGACAGAAAGGCAGAAACCGAGAGGCTGTGACAGAGAGGCAGAGACAGAGCGGCAGAGACAGAGAGGCTGAAACAGAGAAGCAGAGACAGAGAGTCAGAGACAGAGAGGCAGAGACAGAGAGGCAGAAACAGAGAGGCAAAGACAGAGAGGCAGTGACAGAGAGGCAGAGACAGAGAGGCAGAGTCAGAGAGGTAGAGTCAGAGAGGCAGAGACAGAGAGGCAGAGTCAGACAGAGACAGAGAGGCAGAGACAGAGAGGCAGAGACGGAGAGAGAGGCAGAGACAGAGAGGCAGAGACGGAGAGGCAGAGTCAGAGAGGCAGAGACAGAGAGGCAGAGACAGACAGAGACAGAGAGGCAGAGGCAGTGAGGCTGTGACAGAGAGGCAGAAACAGAGAGGCAGAGACAGAGAGGCAGAGACAGAGAGGCAGAGTCAGAGAGGCAGAGTCAGAGAGGCTGAGACAGATAGGCAAAGACAGAGAGGCAGAGACAGAGAGGCAGAGACAGAGAGGCAGAGTCAGACAGAGACAGAGAGGCAGAGACAGAGAGGCAGAGACGGAGAGGCAGAGTCAGAGAGGCAGAGACAGAGAGGCAGAGACAGAGAGGCAGAGACAGAGAGGCAGAGACAGAGAGGCAGAGACAAAGAGGCATAGACAGAGAGGTAGAGACAGAGAGGCAGAGACAGAGAGGCAGAGACAGAGAGGCAAAGACAGAGAGGTAGAGACAGAGAGGTAGAGACAGAGAGGTAGAGACATAGGCAGACACAGAGAGGCAGAGACATAGAGGCAGAGACAGAGAGGCAGAGACAGAGAGGCAGAAACAGAGAGGCAGAGAAAGAGAGGCAGAGACAGAGAAGCAGAGACAGAGAGGCAGACAGAGAGAGGCAGAGAGAGAGAGGCAGAGACAGAGAAGCAGAGACAGAGGGGCAGAGACAGAGAGGCAGAGTCAGAGAGGCAGAGACAAAGAGGCAGAGAAAAAGAGGCTGAGACAGAGTCAGAGACAGAGAGGCTGAGATAGAGTGGCAAAGACAGAGACGCAGAGACAGAGAGACTGAGACAAAGAGGCAGAGACAGAGAGGCAGAGACAGACAGAGACAGAGACAGAGAGGCTGAGACAGAGGCAGAGACAGAGAGGCAGAGACAGAGAGGCAGAGACAGAGAGACAGAGACAGAGAGGCAGAGATAGAGTGGCAAAGACAGAGACGTAGAGACAGAGAGACTGAGACAAAGAGGCAGAGACAGAGAGGCAGAGGCAGACAGAGACAGAGACAGAGAGGCTGAGACAGAGGCAGAGACAGAGAGGCTGAGACATAGGCAGAGACAGAGAGGCAGAGACAGAGATGCAGAGACAGAGAGACAGAGACAGAGAGGTAGCTTCAGAGAGGCAGAGTAAGAGAGGCAGTGACAGAGAGGCCAAGACAGAGAGGCTGAGACAGAGAGGCAGAGACAGAGAGGCAGAAACAGAGTTGTGGAGGAGTAGGAGGGTAGTGTTGTGGAGGAGGAGGAGGAGGGTAGTGTTGTGGAGGAGGAGGAGGAGGGTAGTGTTGTGGAGGAGGAGGAGGAGGAGGGTAGTGTTGTGGAGGGGGAGGACGAGGGTAGTGTTGTGGAGGAGGAGGGTAGTGGTGTGGAGGAGGAGGAGGGTAGTGTTGTGGAGGAGGAGGAGGAGGGAAGTGTTGTGCAGGAGGAAGAGGAGGGTAGTGTTGTGGAGGGGGAGGAGGAGGGTAGTGGTGTGGAGGAGGAGGACGGTAGTGTTGTGGAGGAGGAGGATGAGGGTAGAGTTCTGGAGACGGAAGAGGAGAATATTGTTGTAGAGGAGGAAGAGGAGGGTAGTAATGTAGAGGAGGAAGAGGTGAGTAGTGTTGTAAAGGAGGAAGCGGATGGTAGTGTTGTAGAGGAGGAAGAGTAGGGTTGTGTTTTGGAAGAGAAGGAGAAGGGTAGTGTTGTGGAAGAGGAAGAGGAGGATAGTGTTGTAGAGGAAGAGAAGGGTTGTGTTGTGGAGGATCAAGAGTCGGGTAGTGTTGTGGAGGAAGAGGAGGAGGGACAGTGTTGTTGAGGAGGAAGAGGAGGGTAGTGCTGTGGAGGAGGAGGAGGAGGAGGGTAGTGTTGTGGAGGAGAAAGAGGTGGGTAGTTTTGTGGAGGAGGAAGATGAGAGGTAGTGATGTGGAGGAAGAAGAGGAGGATAGTGTTGTGGAGGAGGAGGAGGAGGGCCAGTGTTGTGGAGGAGGAAGAGGAGGGTAGTGCTGTGGAGGAGGAAGAGAAGGATAGTTTTCTGGAGGAGGAAGAGGAGGGTAGTGTTGTGGAGGAGGAAGAGGAGGGGAGTGTTGTGGAGGAAGAGGAGGAGGGTAGTGTTGTGGAGGAGGAGGAGGAGGGCCAGTGTTGTTGAGGAGGAAGAGGAGGGTAGTGCTGTGGAGGAGGAAGAGGAGGGTAGTGTTGTGGAGGAGGAAGAGGAGGATATTTTTCTGAAGGAGGAAGAGGAGGGTAGTGTTGTGGAGGAGGAAGAGGAGGGGAGTGTTGTGGAGGAGGAAGAGGAGGGTAGTGCTGTGGAAGAGGAAGAGGAGGGTAGTTTTGTGAAGGAGGAAGAGGAGGGTAGTGTTGTGGAGAAAGAAGAGGAGGGTAGTGTTGTGGAGGAGGAAGAGGAGGTTAGTGTTGTGGAGGAGGATGAGGAGGGTAGTGCTGTGGAGGAGGAAGAGGAGGTTAGTTTTGTGGAGGAGGAAGAGGAGGGTAGTGTTGTGAAGGACGAAGAGGAGGGTAGTGTTGTGAAGGAGGAAGAGTAGGGTAGCGTTGTGGAGGAGGAAGAGGAGGGTAGTGTTGTGAAGGAGGAAGAGTAGGGTAGCGTTGTGGAGGAGGAAGAGGAGGGTAGTGTTGGAGAGGAGGAAGAGGAGGGTAGAGTTGTGAAGGAGGAAGAGGAGGGTAGTGTTGTCGAGGAGGAGGAGGGTAGTGTTGTGGAAGAGGAAGAGGAGGGTAGTGTTGTGAAGGAGGAAGAGGAGGGTAGTGTTGTAAAGGAGGAAGAGTAGGGTAGTGTTGTGGAGGAGGATGAGGAGGGTAGTTTTGTGGAGAAGGAAGAGGAAGGTCGTGTTGTGGAGAAGGAAGAGGAGGGTAGTGTTGTAGAGGAGGAAGAGGAGGGTAGTGTTGTGGAGGAGGAAGAGGAGGTTAGTGTTGTGGAGGAGGATGAGGAGGGTAGTGCTGTGGAGGAGGAAGAGGAGGGTAGTTTTGTGGAGGAGGAAGAGGAGGGTAGTGTTGTGGAGGAGGAAGAGGAGGGTAGTGTTGGAGAGGAGGAAGATGAGGGTAGTGTTGTGCAGGAGGAAGAGGAGGGTAGTGTTGTGGAGGAGGAAGAGGAGGGTAGTGTTGTGGAGGAGGAAGAGGAGGGTAGTGCTGTGGAGAAAGAAGAGGAGGGTAGTGTTGTGGAGGAGGAAGAGGAGGGTAGTGTTGTGGAGGAGGAAGAGGAGGGTAATGTTGTGGAGGAGGAAGAGGAGGGTAGTGTTGTGGAGGAGGAAGAGGAGGGTAATGTTGTGGAGGAGGAAGAGGAGGGTAGTGTTATGCAGGAGGAAGAGGAGGGTAGTGTTGTGGAGGAGGAAGAGGAAGGTATTGTTGTGGAGGAGGAAGAGGAGGGTAGTGTTGTGGAGGAGGATGAGGAGGGTAGTGTTGTGGAGGAGGAAGAGGAGGGTAGTGTTGTGGAGGAGGAAGAGGAGGGTAATGTTGTGGAGGAGGAAGAGGAAGGTATTGTTGTGGAGGAGGAAGAGGAGGGTAGTGCTGTGGAGGAGGATGAGAAGGGTAGTGCTGTGGAGGAGGAAGAGGAGGGTAGTGTTGTGCAGGAGGAAGAGGAGGGTAGTGTTGTAGAGGATGAAGAGGAGGGTAGTGTTGTGGAGGAATAAGAGGAAGGTCGTGTTGTGGAGGAGGAAGAAGAGGGTAGTGTTGTGGAGGAGGAAGAAAAGGGAAGTGTTGTGGAGGAGGAGGAGGAGGGTAGTGTTGTGGAGGAGGAAGCGGAGGGTAGTGTTGTGGAGGAGGAAGATGGGGGAAGTGTTGTGAAGGAGGAAGAGGAGGGTAGTGTTGTGAAGGAAGAGGAGGGTAGTGTTGTGAAGGAAGAGGAGGTGGGAAATGTTGTTGAGGTGGAAGAGGAAGGTAGTGTTGTGGAGGAGTAGGAGGGGGGTAGTGTTATGGAGGAGGAGGGTAGTGTTGTGGAGGAGGAGGAGAAGGGTAGTGTTGTAGAGAAGGAAGAGGAGGTTTGGTTTGTGGAGGAGGAAGAGGAGGAGGAGGAGGATGGTAGTGTTCTGGAGGAGGAGGAGGACGGAAGTGTTGCGGAGGAGGAGGAGGAGGGTAGTGTTGTGGAGGAGGAAGAGGAGGGTAGTGTTGTTGGGGAGGAAGAGGAGGGTAGTGTTGTGGAGGAGGAGGAGGGAAAGGTTGTGGAGGATGAAGAGGAGGGTAGTGTTGTGGAGGAGGAAGAGGAGGGTTGTGTTGAGGAGGAGGAAGAGGAGGGTAGTGCTGTGGAGTAGGAAGAGGAAGGTAGTGCTGTGGAGGAGGAAGAGAAGTGTAGTGCTGTGGAGGAGGAAGAGGAGGGTAGTGTTGTGGAGGAGGAAGAGTAGGGTAGTGTTGTGGAGGAGGAAGAGGAGGGTAGTGTTGTGGAGATGGAAGGAGGAGGTTAGTTTTGTGGAGGAGGAAGAGGAGGGTAGTGATGTGGAGGAGTAAGAGGAGGGAAGTGCTGTGGAGGAGGAAGAGGAGGGAAGGGTTGTGGAGGAAGAGAAAGAGGGAAGTGTTGTGGAGGAGGAAGAGGAGGAGGAGGAGGGTAGTGTTCTGGAGGAGGTGGAGGAGGGAAGTGTTGCGGAGAAGGAGGAGGAGGAGGGTAGTGTTGTGGAGGAGGAGGGTATTGTTGTGGAGGAGGAGGAGAAGGAGGGTAGTGTTGTGGAGGAGGAGGAGGAGGGTATTGTTGTGGTGGAGGAGGAGGAGGTAAGTGTTGTAGAGGAGGAGAAGGAGGGTAGTGTTGTGGAGGAGGAGGAGGAGGGTAGTGTTGTGGAGGAGGAGGAGGAGGAGGAGGGTAGTGCTGTGGAGAAGGAAGAGGAGGGTAGTGTTGTGAAGGAGGAAGAGGAGGGTAGTGTTGTAGAGGATGAAGAGGAAGGTAGTGTTGTGGAGGAATAAGAGGAAGGTCGTGTTGTGGAGGAGGTAGAAGAGGGTAGTGTTGTGGAGGAGGAGGAAAAGGGAAGTGTTGTGGAGGAGGAGGAGGGTAGTGTTGTGGAAGAGGAAGAGGAGGGTAGTGTTGTGGAGGAGGAAGCGTAGGGTAGTGTTGTGGAGGAGGAAGATGAGGGAAGTGTTGTGAAGGAGGAAGAGGAGGGTAGTGTTGTGGAGGAGTAGGAGCGGGGTAGTGTTATGGAGGAGGAGGGTAGTGTTGTGGAGGAGGAGGAGGAGGGTAGTGTTGTAGAGAAGGAAGAGGAGGTTAGTTTTGTGGAGGAGGAAGAGGAAGAGGAGGAGGAGAGTAGTGTTCAGGAGGAGGAGGAGGAGGGAAGTGTTGCGGAGGAGAAGGAGGAGGGTAGTGTTGTGGAGGAGGAGGAGGAGGGTATTTTTGTGGAGGAGGAGGAGGAGGGTAGTGTTGTGGAGGAGGAGGAGGAGGAGGGTATTGTTGTGGAGGAGAAGGAGGAGGGAAGTATTGAAGAGGAGGAGAAGGAGGGTAGTGTTGTGGAGGAGGAGGAGGAGGGTAGTGCTGTGGAGGAGGAGGAGGAGGGTAGTGTTGTGGAGGAGGAGGAGGAGGAGGGTAGTGTTGTGGAGGAAGAGGAGGAGGGAAGTGTTGTGGAGGAGGAGGAGGAGGGTAGTGTTGTGGAGGAGGAGGAGGAGGATAGTGTTGTGGAGGAGGAAGAGGAGGGTTGTGTTGAAGAGGAGGAAGAGGAGGGTATTGTTGTGGAGGAGGAGGGTAGTGTCGTGTAGGAGGAGGAGGAGGGAAGTGTTGTGGAGGAGGAAGAGGAGGGAAGTGTTGTGGAGGAGGAAGAGGAGGGTAGTGTTGTGGAGGAGGAAGAGGAGGGTTGTGTTGTGGGGGAGGAAGATGAGGGAAGTGTTTTGGAGGATGAGAAGGAGGGTAGTGTTGAGGAGGTGGAAGAGGAGGGTAGTGTTGTGGATGAGGAAGAGGAGGGTTGTGTTGAGGATGAAGAGGAGGGTTGTGTTGTGGAGGAGGAAGAGGAGGGTAGTGTTGTGCAGGAGGAAGAGGAGGGTAGTGTTGTAGAGGATGAAGAGGAGGGTAGTGTTGTGGAGGAATAAGAGGAAGGTCGTGTTGTGGAGGAGGAAGAAGAGGGTAGTGTTGTGGAGGAGGAAGAAAAGGGAAGTGTTGTGGAGGAGGAGGAGGAGGGTAGTGTTGTGGAGGAGGAAGCGGAGGGTAGTGTTGTGGAGGAGGAAGATGGGGGAAGTGTTGTGAAGGAGGAAGAGGAGGGTAGTGTTGTGAAGGAAGAGGAGGGTAGTGTTGTGAAGGAAGAGGAGGTGGGAAATGTTGTTGAGGTGGAAGAGGAAGGTAGTGTTGTGGAGGAGTAGGAGGGGGGTAGTGTTATGGAGGAGGAGGGTAGTGTTGTGGAGGAGGAGGAGAAGGGTAGTGTTGTAGAGAAGGAAGAGGAGGTTTGGTTTGTGGAGGAGGAAGAGGAGGAGGAGGAGGATGGTAGTGTTCTGGAGGAGGAGGAGGACGGAAGTGTTGCGGAGGAGGAGGAGGAGGGTAGTGTTGTGGAGGAGGAAGAGGAGGGTAGTGTTGTTGGGGAGGAAGAGGAGGGTAGTGTTGTGGAGGAGGAGGAGGGAAAGGTTGTGGAGGATGAAGAGGAGGGTAGTGTTGTGGAGGAGGAAGAGGAGGGTTGTGTTGAGGAGGAGGAAGAGGAGGGTAGTGCTGTGGAGTAGGAAGAGGAAGGTAGTGCTGTGGAGGAGGAAGAGAAGTGTAGTGCTGTGGAGGAGGAAGAGGAGGGTAGTGTTGTGGAGGAGGAAGAGTAGGGTAGTGTTGTGGAGGAGGAAGAGGAGGGTAGTGTTGTGGAGATGGAAGGAGGAGGTTAGTTTTGTGGAGGAGGAAGAGGAGGGTAGTGATGTGGAGGAGTAAGAGGAGGGAAGTGCTGTGGAGGAGGAAGAGGAGGGAAGGGTTGTGGAGGAAGAGAAAGAGGGAAGTGTTGTGGAGGAGGAAGAGGAGGAGGAGGAGGGTAGTGTTCTGGAGGAGGTGGAGGAGGGAAGTGTTGCGGAGAAGGAGGAGGAGGAGGGTAGTGTTGTGGAGGAGGAGGGTATTGTTGTGGAGGAGGAGGAGAAGGAGGGTAGTGTTGTGGAGGAGGAGGAGGAGGGTATTGTTGTGGTGGAGGAGGAGGAGGTAAGTGTTGTAGAGGAGGAGAAGGAGGGTAGTGTTGTGGAGGAGGAGGAGGAGGGTAGTGTTGTGGAGGAGGAGGAGGAGGAGGAGGGTAGTGCTGTGGAGAAGGAAGAGGAGGGTAGTGTTGTGAAGGAGGAAGAGGAGGGTAGTGTTGTAGAGGATGAAGAGGAAGGTAGTGTTGTGGAGGAATAAGAGGAAGGTCGTGTTGTGGAGGAGGTAGAAGAGGGTAGTGTTGTGGAGGAGGAGGAAAAGGGAAGTGTTGTGGAGGAGGAGGAGGGTAGTGTTGTGGAAGAGGAAGAGGAGGGTAGTGTTGTGGAGGAGGAAGCGTAGGGTAGTGTTGTGGAGGAGGAAGATGAGGGAAGTGTTGTGAAGGAGGAAGAGGAGGGTAGTGTTGTGGAGGAGTAGGAGCGGGGTAGTGTTATGGAGGAGGAGGGTAGTGTTGTGGAGGAGGAGGAGGAGGGTAGTGTTGTAGAGAAGGAAGAGGAGGTTAGTTTTGTGGAGGAGGAAGAGGAAGAGGAGGAGGAGAGTAGTGTTCAGGAGGAGGAGGAGGAGGGAAGTGTTGCGGAGGAGAAGGAGGAGGGTAGTGTTGTGGAGGAGGAGGAGGAGGGTATTTTTGTGGAGGAGGAGGAGGAGGGTAGTGTTGTGGAGGAGGAGGAGGAGGAGGGTATTGTTGTGGAGGAGAAGGAGGAGGGAAGTATTGAAGAGGAGGAGAAGGAGGGTAGTGTTGTGGAGGAGGAGGAGGAGGGTAGTGCTGTGGAGGAGGAGGAGGAGGGTAGTGTTGTGGAGGAGGAGGAGGAGGAGGGTAGTGTTGTGGAGGAAGAGGAGGAGGGAAGTGTTGTGGAGGAGGAGGAGGAGGGTAGTGTTGTGGAGGAGGAGGAGGAGGATAGTGTTGTGGAGGAGGAAGAGGAGGGTTGTGTTGAAGAGGAGGAAGAGGAGGGTATTGTTGTGGAGGAGGAGGGTAGTGTCGTGTAGGAGGAGGAGGAGGGAAGTGTTGTGGAGGAGGAAGAGGAGGGAAGTGTTGTGGAGGAGGAAGAGGAGGGTAGTGTTGTGGAGGAGGAAGAGGAGGGTTGTGTTGTGGGGGAGGAAGATGAGGGAAGTGTTTTGGAGGATGAGAAGGAGGGTAGTGTTGAGGAGGTGGAAGAGGAGGGTAGTGTTGTGGATGAGGAAGAGGAGGGTTGTGTTGAGGATGAAGAGGAGGGTTGTGTTGTGGAGGAGGAAGAGGAGGGTAGTGTTGTGTAGGAGAAAGAGGAGGGTAGTGTTGTGGAGGAGGAAGAGGTGGGTAGTGTTGAGGAGGAGGATGAGGAGTGTAGTGTTGTGGAGGAGGAAGTGGAGGGTAGTGTTGTGGAGGAGGAAGAGGAGGGTAGTGTTGTTGGTGAGGAAGAGGAGGGTAGTGTTGTGGAGGAGGAGGAGGAGGAGGAGGGAAGTGTTGTGGAGGAGGAAGAGGAGAGTAGTGTTGTGGAGGAGGAAGAGGAGGGTTGTGTAGAGGAGGAGGAGGAAGAGGAGGAGGGTAGTATTGTGGAGGAGGATGAGGAGTAGGAGGAGGAGGGTAGTGTTGTGGAGGAGAAAGAGGAGGGTAGTTTTGTGGAGGAAGAAGAGGAGGGGCAGTGTTGTGGAGGAGGAAGAGGAGGTTTGTGTTGTGGAGGAGGAAGAGGAGGGTAGTGTTGTAGAGGAGGAAGAGGAGGGTAGTGTTGGAGAGGAGGAAGAGGAGTGTAGTGTTGTGCAGGAGGAAGAGGAGGGTAGTGTTGTGGAGGTGGAAGAGGAGGGTAGTGTTGTGGAGGAGGAAGAGGAGGGTAGTGCTGTAGAGGAGGAAGAGGAGGGTAGTGTTGTGAAGGAGGAAGAGGAGGGTAGTGTTGTGAAGGAGGAAGAGTAAGGTAGCGTTGTGGAGGAGGAAGAGGAGGGTAGTGTTGGAGAGGAGGAAGAGGAGGGTAGTGTTGTGCAGGAGGAAGAGGAGGGTAGTGTTGTGGAGGAGGAAGAGGAGGGTAGTGTTGTGCAGGAGGAAGAGGAGGGTAGTGCTGTGGAGAAAGAAGAGGAGGGTAGTGTTGTGGAGGAGGAAGAGGAGTGTAGTGTTGTGGAGGAGGAAGAGGAGGGTAATGTTGTGGAGGAGGAAGAGGAGGGTAGTGTTGTGGAGGAGGAAGAGGAGGGTAGTGTTGTGGAGGAGGATGAGGAGGGTAGTGCTGTGGAGGAGGATGAGAAGGGTAGTGCTGTGGAGGAGGAAGAGGAGGGTAGTGTTGTGTAGGAGGAAGAGGAGGGTAGTGTTGTAGAGGAGGAAGAGGAGGGTAGTGTTGCAGAGGAGGAAGAGGAGAGTAGTGTTGTGGAGGAGGAGGAGGTTAGTGCTGTGGAGAAGGAAGAGGAGGGTAGTGTTGTGAAGGAGGAAGAAAAGGGAAGTGTTGTGGAAGAGGAGGAGGAGGGTAGTGTTGTAGAGGATGAAGAGGAGGGTAGTGTTGTGGAGGAATAAGAGGAAGGTCGTGTTGTGGAGGAGGAAGAAGAGGGTAGTGTTGTGAAGGAGGAAGAGGAGGGTAGTGTTGTGAAGGAAGAGGAGGTGGGAAATGTTGTTGAGGTGGAAGAGGAAGGTAGTGTTGTGGAGGAGTAGGAGGGGGATAGTGTTATGGAGGAGGAGGGTAGTGTTGTGGAGGAGGAGGAGGAGGGTAGTGTTTTGGAGGAAGAAGAGGAGGGGCAGTGTTGTGGAGGAGGAAGAGGAGGTTAGTGTTGTGGAGGAGGAAGAGGAGGGTAGTGTTGTGGAGGAGGAAGAGGTGGGTAGTGTTGTGGAGGAGGAGGAGGAGGGTAGTGTTGTGGAGGAGGAAGTGGAGGGTAGTGTTGTGGAGGAGGAATAGGAGGGTAGTGTTGTTGGGGAGGAAGAGGAGGGTAGTGTTGTGGTGGAGGAGGAGGAGGGAAAGGTTGTGGAGGAGGAAGAGGAGGGTAGTGTTGTGGAGGAGGAAGAGGAGGGTTGTGTTGTGGAGGAGGAAGAGGAGGGTAGTGCTGTGGAGTAGGAAGAGGAAGGTAGTGCTGTGGAGGAGGAAGAGAAGTGTAGTGCTGTGGAGGAGGAAGAGGAGGGTAGTGTTGTGGAGGAGGAAGAGTAGGGTAGTGTTGTGGAGGAGGAAGAGGAGGGTAGTGTTGTGGAGATGGAAGGAGGAGGTTAGTTTTGTGGAGGAGGAAGAGGAAGGTAGTGATGTGGAGGAGTAAGAGGAGGGTAGTGCTGTGGAGGAGGAAGAGGAGGGAAGTGTTGTGGACGAAGAGAAAGAGGGAAGTGTTGTGGAGGAGGAAGAGGAGGAGGAGGAGGAGGGTAGTGTTCTGGAGGAGGAGGAGGAGGGAAGTGTTGCGGAGGAGGAGGAGGAGGGTAGTGTTGTGGAGGAGGAGGAGAAGGGTATTGTTGTGGAGGAGGAGGAGAAGGAGGGTAGTGTTGTGGAGGAGGAGGAGCAGGGTATTGTTGTGGTGGAGGAGGAGGAGGAGGGAAGTGTTGTAGAGGAGGAGAAGGAGGGTAGTGTTGTGGAGGAGGAGGAGGAGGAGGGTAGTGTTGTGGAGGAGGAGGAGGGTAGTGTTGTGGAGGAGGAGGAGGAGGGTAGTGCTGTGGAGAAGGAAGAGGAGGGTAGTGTTGTGAAGGAGGAAGAGGAGGGTAGAGTTGTAGAGGATGAAGAGGAGGGTAGTGTTGTGGAGGAATAAGAAGAAGGTCGTGTTCTGGAGGAGGAAGAAGAGGGTAGTGTTGTGGAGGAGGAGGAGGAGGGTATTGTTGTGGAGGAGGAGGAGGAGGGAAGTGTTGTAGAGGAGGAGAAGGAGGGTAGTTTTGTGGAGGAGGAGGATAGTGTTGTGTAGGAGGAGGAGGAGGGTAGTGTTGTGGAGGAAGAGGAGGAGGGAAGTGTTGTGGAGGAGGAGGAGGAGGGTAGTGTTGTGGAGGAGGAGGATGAGGGTAGTGTTGTGGAGGAGGAAGAGGAGGGTTGTGTTGAAGAGGAGGAAGAGGAGGGTATTGTTGTGGAGGAGGAAGAGGAGAGTTGTGTTGTAGAGGAGAAGGAGGAGGGTAGTGTTGTGGAAGAGGAAGAGGAGGGAAGTGTTGTAGAGGAAGAGGAGGGTTGTGTTGTGGAGGAGGAAGAGGAGGGTAGTGTTGTGGAGGAGGAGGGTAGTGTCGTGGAGGAGGAGGAGGAGGGAAGTGTTGTGGAGGAGGAAGAGGAGGGAAGTGTTGTGGAGGAGGAAGAGGAGGGTAGTGTTGTGGAGGAGGAAGAGGAGGGTTGTGTTGTGGGGGAGGAAGATGAGGGAAGTGTTTTGGAGGATGAGAAGGAGGGTAGCGTTGTGGAGGTGGAAGAGGAGGGTAGTGTTGTGGAGGAGGAGGAGGAGGGTTGTGTTGAGGATGAAGAGGAGGGTTGTGTTGTGGAGGAGGAAGAGGAGGGTAGTGTTGTGGAGGAGGAAGAGGAGGGTAGTGTTGTGGAGGAGTAAGAGGTGGGTAGTGTTGTGGAGGAGGAGGAGGAGAAGGGAAGTGTTGCGGAGGAGGAGGAGGAGGAGGGTAGTGTTGTGGAGGAGGAGGAGGAGGAGGAGGGTAGTGTTGTGGAGGAGGAGGAGGAGGGTAGTGTTGTGGAGGAGGAAGTGGAGGATAGTGTTGTGGAGGAGGAAGAGGAGGGTAGTGTTGTGGAGGAGGAAGAGTAGGGTAGTGTTGTGGAGGAGGAAGAGGAGGGTAGTGTTGTGGAGATGGAAGGAGGAGGTTAGTTTTGTGGAGGAGGAATAGGAGGGTAGTGATGTGGAGGAGGAAGAGGAGGGTAGTGCTGTGGAGGAGGAAGAGGAGGGAAGTGTTGTGGAGGAAGAGAAAGAGGGAAGTGTTGTGGAGGAGGAAGAGGAGGAGGAGGAGGGTAGTGTTCTGGAGGAGGAGGAGGAGGGAAGTGTTGCGGAGGAGGATGAGGAGGGTAGTGTTGTGGAGGAGGAGGAGGAGGAGGAGGAGGAGGGTAGTGTTGTGGAGTTGGGGATGAGGGTATTGTTGTGGAGGAGGAGGAGGAGGGAAGTGTTGTAGAGGAGGAGAAGGAGGGTAGTGTTGTGGAGGAGGAGCTGGAGGGTAGTGTTGTAGAGGAGGAGGAGGAGGGTAGTGTTGTGGAGGAGGAGGAGGAGGGTAGTGTTGTGGAGGAAGAGGAGGAGGGAAGTGTTGTGGAGGAGGAGGAGGAGGGTAGTGTTGTGGAGGAGGAGGAGGAGGGTAGTGTTGTGGAATAGGAGGAGGAGGGTAGTGTTGTGGAGGAGGAGGAGGAGGGTAGTGTTGTGGAGGAGGAAGAGGAGGGTATTGTTGTGGAGGAGGAAGAGGAGGGTTGTGTTGTGAAGGTGGAAGAGGAGGGTAGTGTCGAGGAGGAGGAGGAGGAGGGTTGTGTTGAGGAGGACGAAGAAAAGGGAAGTGTTGTGGAAGAGGAGGAGGAGGGTTGTGTTGTAGAGGAAGAGGAGGGTTGTGTTGTGGATGAGGAAGAGGAGGGTAGTGTTGTGGAGGAGGAGGGTAGTGTCGTAGAGGAGGAGGAGGAGGGAAGTTTTGTGGAGGAGGAAGAGGAGGGAAGTGTTGTGGAGGAGGAAGAGGAGGGTAGTGTTGTGGAGGAAGAGGAGGGTTGTGTTTTGGGGGAGGAAGATGAGGGAAGTGTTTTGGAGGATGAGAAGGAGGGTAGTGTTGTGGAGGTGGAAGAGGAGGGTAGTGTTGTGGAGGAGGAGGAGGAGGGTACTGTTGAGGATGAAGAGGAGGGTTGTGTTCTGGAGAAGGAAGAGGAGGGTAGTGTTGTGGAGATGGAAGGAGGAGGTTAGTTTTGTGGAGGAGGAAGAGGAGGGTAGTGATGTGGAGGAGGAAGAGGAGGGTAGTGCTGTGGAGGAGGAAGAGGAGGGAAGTGTTGTGGAGGAAGAGAAAGAGGGAAGTGTTGTGGAGGAGGAGGAGGAGGATAGTGTTCTGGAGGAGGAGGAGGAGGGAAGTGTTGCGGAAGAGGAGGAGGAGGGTAGTGTTGTGGAAGAGGAGGAGGAGGGTATTGTTGTGGAGGAGGAGGAGGAGGAGGGTAGTGTTGTGGATGAGGAGGAGGAGGAGGGTATTGTTGTGGAGTAGGAGGAGGAGGGAAGTGTTGTAGAGGAGGAGAAGGAGGGTAGTGTTTTGGAGGAGGAGGAGGAGGGTAGTGTTGTGGAGGAGGAAGAGGAGGGTAGTGTTGTGGAGGAGGAGGAGGAGGGTAGTGTTGTGGAGGAAGAGGAGGAGGGAAGTGTTGTGGAGGAGGAGGAGGAGGGTAGTGTTGTGGAGGAGGAGGAGGAGGGTAGTGTTGTGGATTAGGAGGAGGAGGGTAGTGTTGTGGAAGAGGAGGAGGAGGGTAGTGTTGTGGAGGAGGAGGAGGAGGGTAGTGTTGTGGAGGAGGAGGAGGAGGGTAGGTTTGTGGAGGAGGAGGAGGAGGAGGGAAGTGTTGTGGAGAAGGAGGAGGAGGAGGGTAGGGGTGTGGAGAGGGAGGAGGAGGGTAGTGTTGTGGGGGAGGAAGAAAAGGGTAGTGTTGTTGAGGAGGACGAGGAGGGTAGTGTTGTGAGGGAGGAAGAAAAGGGTAGTGGTGTTGAGGAGGACGAGGAGGGTAGTGTTGTGGAGGAGGAAGAAAAGGGTAGTGTTGTTGAAGAGGACGAGGAGGGTAGTGTTGTGTGGGAGGAAGAAAAGGGTAGTGTTGTTGAGGAGGACGAGGAGGGTAGTGTTGTGGGGGAGGAAGAAAAGGTTAGTGTTGTCGGAAAATCCGACACCATATAATAATATCATACAGACAGATAATATTGCTGTGTTGTATAAACAAGTTAACCCATAGAAAATGTAATTTGTAGTGGAATTACCGTCTATAGAAAACGGAATATCTTTACCACATACTATTATAAATTCACCACCTATTATGGTTTGAATTATTCTTAAATACATTTGTCTTTGGACTTTACCATCATAAAACCATCTCATATAAATTAACTTAATTATCAATATCAAAATAGAGTAAATGTGACCCTTCTATCACTTTCTGAAATCTAGACAATGTAAGCCAGACGTCAGGGAGGAGGGAGTGGTCAGCCATTGTTTATACTGAGACCACAGAGGCTCACGGGAGCAAATACGGCTCCTGTTAATTTTACTTGGACGAAGTGTTATGGAGACCAAAGGTGTACCATTATCAACACGCTGTCAACAAATACAAGTTAAGTGTTCTGCCGAAACCCATATATCTATCATTTATGGCCTTAATGTCATTAGGTACGGTGGCCTGTTAGAGCACGAGATCGCCTCATACTAAAGGTAATTAAGCCCAGGTCTATATGGTTCCTTGTACAGTGTTTTCTCTGACATAGCTGTCATATATTAGGATTCTGGCTTTATAGCTAGCGCCCTTTTGACAGGTCAAGACGAGGAAGCATGCTTTGTGCATCAGTTACCAGGGTGTTGGAAGCTACCTCACACGAGGAAAATGTGGTGTCTACATCCTGGTTATACCTGGTGGACTAAGGCCAGCTGTACAATATGATAAGGAACCTCTTCAATGTATGTAGTCTATTACTGTAGTTGGATTAGCAGCATATATATAAATTTAATAAACCCCCCTAATGTGTAGAGGATCGATTTGTGAGATTATTGCAGAAATACAGTCCACTTGTCATAATACAAATTGCTATCGAAGTATATAAATTAACGTAAATATAAATTTTATATAAATTCATATAAATTAAATAAATATAAATCTCACAGGTCAGTTCCCACAAGTGTTCTTGAGGAGGACGAGGAGGAGGAGGGTAGTGTTGTGGAGGAGGAGGAAGAGGAGGAGGGTAGTGTTGTGGAGGAGGAAGAGGAGGGTTGTGTTGAAGAGGAGGAAGAGGAGGGTATTGTTGTGGAGGTGGAAGAGGAGGGTTGTGTTGTAGAGGAGAAGGAGGAGGGTAGTGAAGAGGAAGAGGAGGGAAGTGTTGTAGAGGAAGAGGAGGGTTGTGTTGTGGAGGAGGAAGAGGAGGGTAGTGTTGTGGAGGAGGAGGGTAGTGTCGTGGAGGAGGAGGAGGAGGGAAGTGTTGTGGAGGAGGAACAGGAGGGAAGTGTTGTGGAGGAGGAAGAGTAGGGTAGTGTTGTGGAGGAGGAAGAGGAGGGTAGTGCTGTGGAGGAGGAAGAGGAGGGTAGTGTTGTGGAGGAAGAAGAGGTGGGTTGTGTTGTGGAAGAAGAAGAGGAGGGAAGTGTTGTGGAGATGGAAGAGGAAGGTCGTGTTGTGGAGGAGGAGGAGGAGGAGAAGGGAAGTTTTGTGCAGGAGGAAGAAGAGGGTAGTGTTGTGGAGGAGGAAGAGGAGGGTAGTGTTGTGGAGGAGGAAGAGGAGGGTTGTGTTGTGGAGGAAGAGGAGGAGGGAAGTGTTGTGGAAAAAGAAGAGGAGGGTAGTGTTGTGGAGGAGGAAGAGGTGGGTAGTTTTGTGAAGGAGGAAGAGGAGGGGTAGTGTTGAGGAGGAGGAAGAGGAGGGTAGTTTTGTGGAGGAAGAAGACGAGGGGTAGTGTTGTGGAGGAGGAAAAGGAGGGTAGTGTTATGGGGGAGGAAGAGGAGGGTAGTGTTGTAGAGGAGGAAGAAGAGGGTAGTGTTGTGGAGGGGAAAGAGGAGGGTAGTGTTCTGGAGGAGGAAGAGGAGGGTAGTGCTGTGAAGGAGGAAGAGGAGGGTAGTGTTGTGGAGGAGGAAGAGGAGGGTAGAGTTGTGGAGGAGGAAGACGTGCGTAGTGTTGTGGAGGAAGAGGAGGAGGGAAGAATTGTGGAGGAGGAAGAGGAAGGTCGTGTTATGGAGGAGGAGGAGGAGAAGGGAAGTTTTGTGCAGGAGGAAGAAGAGGGTAGTGTTGTGGAGGAGGAGGAAAAGGGAAGTGTTGTGGAGGAGGTGGAGGAGGGAAGTGTTGTGGAGGAGGACGAGGAAGGTAGTGTTGTGGAAGTGAAAGAGGAGGGTAGTGTTGTGGAGGAGGAAGAGGAGCGTAGTGTTGTGGAGGAAGAGGAGGAGGGAAGTGTTGTTGAGGTGGAAGATGAAGGTAGTGTTGTGGAGGAGGAGGAGGAGGGTAGTGTTGTGGAGGAGGAGGAGGAAGAAAGTGTTGTGGAGGAGGAAGAGGAGGGTAGTGTTGTGGAGGAGGAAGAGTAGGGTAGTTTTGTGGAGGAGGAAGAGGAGGGTAGTGTTGTGGAGAAGGAAGAGGAGTGCAGTTTTGTGGAGGAGGAAGAGGAGGGTAGTGCTGTTGAGGAGGAAGAGGAGGGTAGTGTTGTGGAGGAGGAGGAGGAGGGTAGTCTTGAGGAGGAGGAAGAGGAGAGTAGTTTTGTGGAGGAGGAAGAGGAGGGAAGTGTTGTTGAGGTGGAAGAGGAAGGTAGTGTTGTGGAGGAGGAGGAGGGTAGTGTTGTGGGGGAGGAAGAAGAGGGTAGTGTTGCGGAGGAGGAGGAGGAGGGTAGTGTTGAGGAGGAGGAGGACGAGGGTAGTGTTGTGGAGGAGGAAGAGGAGAGTAGTGTTGTGGAGGAGGAAGAGGAGGGTAGTTTTGTGGAGGAGGAAGAGGAGGGTAGTGTTGTGGAGGAGGAAGAAGAGGGTAGTGTTGTGGAGGAGGAAGAGGAGGGTAGTGTTGTGGAGGAGGAAGGAGGGTAGTGCTGTGGAGGAGGAAGAGGAGGGTAGTGCTGTGGAGGAGGAAGAGGAGGGTAGTGTTGTGGAGGAGGAAGGAGGGTAGTGTTGTGGAGGAGGAAGGAGGGTAGTGCTGTGGAGGAGGAAGAGGAGGGTAGTGCTGTGGAGGAGGAAGAGGAGGGTAGTGCTGTGGAGGAGGAAGAGGAGGGTAGTCTTGTGGAGGAGGGTAGTGTTGTGAAGGAGGAAGATGAGGGTAATGCTGTGGAGGAGGAACAGAAGGGTAGTGTTGTGGAGGAGTAAGAGGAGGGTAGTGTTGTAGAGGAGGAAGAGGAGGGTAGTAATGTAGAGGAGGAAGAGGAGAGTAGTGTTGTGGAGGAGTAAGAAGAGGGTAGTGTTGTGGAGGAGGAAGAGGAGGGTAGTGTTGTAGAGGAGGAAGAGGAGAGTAGTGTTGTGGAGGAGTAAGAGGAGGGTAGTTTTGTGGAGGAGGAAGAGGAGGCTAGTGTTGTGGAGGAGGAAGAAGAGGGTAGTGTTGTGGAGGAGGAAGAGGAGGGTAGTGTTGTGGAGGAGGAAGGAGGGTAGTGCTGTGGAGGAGGAAGAGGAGGGTAGTGCTGTGGAGGAGGAAGAGGAGGGTAGTGTTGTGGAGGAGGAAGGAGGGTAGTGTTGTGGAGGAGTAAGAGGAGGGTAGTTTTGTGGAGGAGGAAGAGGAGGGTAGTGTTGTGGAGGAGGAAGAAGAGGGTAGTGTTGTGGAGGAGGAAGAGGAGGGTAGTGTTGTAGAGGAGGAAGAAGAGGGTAGTGTTGTGGAGCAGGAAGAGGAGGGTAGTGTTGTGGAGAAGGAAGGAGGGTAGTGCTGTGGAGAAAGAAGAGGAGGGTAGTGCTGTGGAGGAGGAAGAGGAGGGTAGTGTTGTGGAGGAGGAAGGAGGGTAGTGTTGTGGAGGAGGAAGGAGGGTAGTGCTGTGGAGGAGGAAGAGGAGGGTAGTGCTGTGGAGGAGGAAGAGGAGGGTAGTGCTGTGGAGGAGGAAGAGGAGGGTAGTCTTGTGGAGGAGGAAGAGGAGGGTAGTGTTGTGGAGGAGGGTAGTGTTGTGGAGGAGGAAGAGGAGGGTAGTGTTGTGGAGGAGTAAGAGGAGGGTAGTGTTTTAGAGGAGGAAGAGGAGGGTAGTAATGTAGAGGAGGAGGAGGAGGGTAGTAATGTAGAGGAGGAAGAGGAGAGTAGAGTTGTAGAGGAGCAAGAGGAGGGTAGCGTTGTGGAGGGATAAGAGGAGGGTAGTGTTCTGGAGGAGGAAGAGGAGGGTAGTGCTGTGAAGGAGGAAGAGGAGGGTAGTGTTGTGGAGGAGGAAGAGGAGGGTAGTGTTGTGGAGGAGGAGGAGGTGGGTAGTGTTGTGGAGGAAGAGGAAGAGGGAAGAATTGTGGAGGAGGAAGAGGAAGGTCGTGTTATGGAGGAGGAGGAGGAGGAGGGAAGTTGTGGAGGAGGAGGAAAAGGGAAGTGTTGTGGAGGAGGTGGAGGGAAGTGTTGTGGAAGAGGAAGAGGAGGGTAGTGTTGTGGAGGAGGAAGCGGAGGGTGGTGTTGTGGAGGAGGAAGAGGAGGTAGTGTTGTGGAGGAGGAAGAGGAGGGTAGTGTTGTGGAGGAGGACGAGGAAGGTAGTGTTGTGGAAGTGAAAGAGGAGGGTAGTATTGTGGAGGAGGAAGAGGAGCGTAGTGTTGTGGAGGAAGAGGAGGAGGGAAGTGTTGTTGATGTGGAAGAGGAAGGTAGTGTTGTATAGGAGGAGGAGGAGGGTAGTGTTGTGAAGGAGTAGGAGGAGGGAAGTGTTGTGGAGGAGGAAGAGGAGGGTAGTGTTGTGGAGGAGGAAGAGGAGGGCAGTGTTGTGGAGGAGGAAGAGGAGGGTAGTCTTGTGGAGGAGGAAGAGGAGGGTAGCTTTTTTGAGGAGGAAGAGGAGGGTAGTGCTGTGGAGGAGGAAGAGGAGGGTAGAGTTGTGGAGGAGGAAGAAGAGGGTAGTGCTTTGGAGGAGGAAGGAGGGTAGTGCTGTGGAGGAGGAAGAGGAGGGTAGTGCTGTGGAGGAGGAAGAGGAGGGTAGTGCTGTGGAGGAGGAAGAGGAGAGAAGTGTTGTGGAGGAGGGTAGTAATGTAGAGGACAAAGACGAGAGTAGTGTTGTAGAGGAGGAAGAGAGAGTAGTGTTGTAAAGGAGAAAGCGGAGGGTAGTGTTGTAGAGGAGGAAGGAGGGTAGTGCTGTGGAGGAGGAAGAGGAGGGTAGTGCTGTGGAGGAGGAAGAGGAGGGTAGTGCTGTGGAGGAGGAAGAGGAGGGTAGTGCTGTGGAGGAGGAAGAGGAGGGTAGTGCTGTGGAGGAGGAAGAGGAGGGTAGTGCTGTGGAAGAGGAAGAAGAGGGTAGTGTTGTGGAGGAGGAAGAGGAGGGTAGTGTTGTGGAGGAGGAGGGGGAGGAGGGTAGTGTTGTGGAGGATTAGGAGGAGGAGGGTAGTGTTGTGGAGGAGGAAAAGGAGAGAAGTGTTGTGGAGGAGGAAGAGGAGGGAAGTAATGTAGAGGAGGAAGAGGAGGGTAGTAATGTAGAGGAGGAAGAGGTGAGTTGTGTTGTGAAGGTGGAAGAGGGGGGTAGTGTTGTGTAGGAGGAAGAGTAGGATAGTGTTGTGGAGGAGGAGGAGTAGGGTTGTGTTGTGGAGGAAGAGGAGGGTAGTGTTGTGGAGGAGAAAGAAGAGGGTAGTGTTGTGGAGAGGAAAAGGAGGGTAATGTTGTAGAGGAGGAAGAGGAGGGTAGTGTTGTAGAGGAGGAAGAGGAGGGTAGTAATGTAGAGGAGGAAGAGGAGAGTAGTGTTGTAGAGGAGGAAGAGGAGCGTAGTGTTGTGGAGGAAGAGGAGGAGGGAAGTGTTGTTGAGGTGGAAGAGGAAGGTAGTGTTGTGGAGGAGGAGGAGGGTAGTGTTGTGGGGGAGGAAGAACAGGGTAGTGTTGCGGAGGAGGAGGAGGAGGAGGAGGAGGAGGGTAGTGTTGTGGAGGAGGAAGAGGAGGGTTGTGTTGAAGAGGAGGAAGAGGAGGGTATTGTTGTGGAGGAGGAAGAGGAGGGTTGTGTTGTGAAGGTGGAAGAGGAGGGTAGTGTCGTGGAGGAGGAGGAGGAGGGTTGTGTTGAGGAGAAGGAGGAGGAGGGTAGTGTTGTGGAGGAGGAGAAGGAGGGTAGTGTTGTGGAGGAGGAAGAGGAGGGTAGTGTTGTAGAGGAGGAAGTGGAGGGTAGTGTTGTAGAGGAGGAAAAGGAGAGTAGTGTTGTAAAGGAGGAGGAGGAGGGCAGTGTTGTGGAGGAGGAGGAGGAGGAGGGTAGTGTTGTGGAGGAGGAAGAGAACGGTAGTGTTGTAGAGGAGGAAGAGGAGAGTAGTGTTGTAAAAAAGGAAGAGGAAGGTAGTATTGTAGAGGAGGAGGAGGTGGGTAGTGTTGTGGAGGAGGAGGAGGAGGGTAATGTTGTGGAGAAGGAGGAGGAGGGTAGTGTTGTGGAGGAGGAGAAGGAGGGTAGTGTTGTGGAGGAGGAAGAGGAGGGTAGTGTTGTAGAGGAGGAAGTGGAGGGTAGTGTTGTAGAGGAGGAAAAGGAGAGTAGTGTTGTAAAGGAGGAAGAGGAGGGTAGTGTTGTAGAGGAGGAAGAGTTGGGCATTGTTGTGGAGGAAGAGGAGGAGGGTAGTGTTGTAGAGGAAGAGGAGGGTTGTGTTGTGGAGGTGGAAGAGGAGGGTAGTGTTGTAGAGGAGGAAGAGGAGGGTAGTGTTGTAGAGGAGGAAGAGGAGGGTAGTAATGTAGAGGAGGAAGAGGAGGGTAGTAATGTAGAGGAGGAAGAGGAGAGTAGTGTTTTAGAGGAGGAAGAGGAGCGTAGTGTTGTGGAGGAAGAGGAGGAGGGAAGTGTTGTTGAGGTGGAAGAGGAAGGTAGTGTTGTGGAGGAGGAGGAGGGTAGTGTTGTGGGGGAGGACGAACAGGGTAGTGTTGCGGAGGAGGAGGAGGAGGAGGAGGAGGGTAGTGTTGTGGAGGAGGAAGAGGAGGGTTGTGTTGAAGAGGAGGAAGAGGAGGGTATTGTTGTGGAGGAGGAAGAGGAGGGTTGTGTTGTGAAGGTGGAAGAGGAGGGTAGTGTCGTGGAGGAGGAGGAGGAGGGTTGTGTTGAGGAGGACGAAGAAAAGGGAAGTGTTGTGGAAGAGGAGGAGGAGGGTTGTGTTGTAGAGGAAGAGGAGGGTTGTGTTGTGGAGGAGGAAGATGAGGGTAGTGTTGTAGAGGAAGAGGAGGGTTGTGTTGTGGAGGAGGAAGAGGAGGGTTGTGTTGTGGAGGAGGAAGAGGAGGGTAGTGTTGTGGAGGAGGAGGGTGGTGATGTGGAGGAGGAGGGCAGTGTTGTGGAGGAGGAGGAGGAGGAGGGTAGTGTTGTGGAGGAGGAAGAGAACGGTAGTGTTGTAGAGGAGGAAGAGGAGAGTAGTGTTGTAAAAAAGGAAGAGGAAGGTAGTATTGTAGAGGAGGAGGAGGTGGGTAGTGTTGTGGAGGAAGAGGAGGAGGGTAGTGTTGTAGAGGAGGAAAAGGAGAGTAGTGTTGTAAAGGAGGAAGAGGAGGGTAGTGTTGTAGAGGAATAAGAGTTGGGTATTGTTGTGGAGGAAGAGGAGGAGGGTAGTGTTGTAGAGGAAGAGGAGGGTTGTGTTGTGGAGTTGGAAGAGGAGGGTAGTGTTGTGGAGGAGAAAGAGGAAGGTAGTGTTGTGGAGGAGGAAGTGGAGGGTAGTGCTCTGAAGGAGGAAGAGGAGGGTAGTGTTGTGGAGGAGGAAGAGGAGGGTAGTGTTGTAGAGGAAGAGGAGGAGGGGAGTGTTGTGGAGGAGGAAGATGTGGGTAGTGTTGTGGAGGAAGAGGAAGAGGAAGAGGGAAGTGTTGTGGAGGAGGAAGAAGAAGGTCGTGTTATGGAGGAGGAGGAGGAGGAGGGAAGTTTTGTGCAGGAGGAAGAAGAGGGTAGTGTTGTGGAGGAGGAGGAAAAGGGAAGTGTTGTGAAGGAGGAAGAGGGAAGTGTTGTGGAAGGAGGAGGAGGAGGGTAGGAGTGTGGAGGGGGAGGAGGTGGGTAGTGTTGTGGGGGAGGAAGAAAAGGGTAGTGTTGTTGAGGAGGACGAGGAGGGTAGTGTTGTGGGGAGGAAGAAAAGGGTAGTGTTGTTGAGGAGGACGAGGAGGGTAGTGTTGTGGAGGAGGAAGAAAAGGGTAGTGTTGTTGAGGAGGACGAGGAGGGTAGTGTTGTGGGGGAGGAAGAAAAGGGTAGTGTTGTTGAGGAGGACGAGGAGGGTAGTGTTGTGGGGGAGGAAGAAAAGGGTAGTGTTGTCGGAAAATCCGACACCATATAATAATATCATACAGACAGATAATATTGCTGTGTTGTATAAACAAGTTAACCCATAGAAAATGTAATTTGTAGTGGAATTACCGTCTATAGAAAACGGAATATCTTTACCACATACTATTATAAATTCACCACCTATTATGGTGGGAATTATTCTTAAATACATTAGTCTTTGGACTTTACTATCATAAAACCATCTCATATAAATTAAATTAATTATCAATATCAAAATAGAGTAAATGTGACCCTTCTATCACTTTCTGAAATCTGGACAATGTAAGCCAGGCGTCAGGGAGGAGGGAGTGGTCAGCCATTGTTTATACTGAGACCACAGAGGCTCACGGGAGCAAATACGGCTCCTGTTAATTTTACTTGGACGAAGTGTTATGGAAACCAAAGGTGTACCATTATCAACACGCTGTCAACAAATTCAAGTTAAGTGTTCTGCCGAAACCCATATATCTATCATTTATGGCCCTTAATATCATTAGGTAGGGTGGCCGGTTAGAGCACGAGATCGCCTCATACTAAAGGTAATTAAGCCCAGGTCTATATGGTTCCTTGTACAGTGTTTTCTCTGACATAGGTGTCATATATTCGGATTCTGGCTTTATAGCTAGCGCCCTTTTGACAGGTCAAGACGAGGAAGCATGCTTTGTGCATCAGTTACCAGGGTGTTGGAAGCTACCTCACACGAGGAAAATGTGGTGTCTACATCCTGGTTATACCTGGTGGACTAAGGCCAGCTGTACAATAAGATAAGGAACCTCTTCAATGTATGTAGTCTATTACTGTAGTTGGATTAGCTGCATATATATAAATTTAATAAACCCCCCTAATGTGTAGAGGATCGATTTGTGAGATTATGAGATTATTGCAGAAATACAGTCCACTTGTCAAAATACAAATTGCTATCGAAGTATATAAATTAACGTAAATATAAATTTTATATAAATTCATAAAAATTAAATAAATATAAATCTCACAGGTCAGTTCCCACAAGTGTTGTTGAGGAGGACGAGGAGGAGGAGGAGGAGGGTAGTGTTGTGGAGGAGGAGGAAGAGGAGGAGGGTAGTGTTGTGGAGGAGGAAGAGGAGGGTTGTGTTGAAGAGGAGGAAGAGGAGGGTATTGTTGTGGAGGTTGAAGAGGAGGGTTGTGTTGTAGAGGAGAAGGAGGAGGGTAGTGAAGAGGAAGAGGAGGGAAGTGTTGTAGAGGAAGAGGAGGGTTGTGTTGTGGAGGAGGAAGAGGAGGGTAGTGTTGTGGAGGAGGAGGGTAGTGTCGTGGAGGAGGAGGAGGAGGGAAGTGTTGTGGGGGAGGAACAGGAGGGAAGTGTTGTGGAGGAGGAAGAGTAGGGTAGTGTTGTGGAGGAGGAAGAGGAGGGTAGTGCTGTGGAGGAGGAAGAGGAGGGTAGTGCAGTGGAGGAGGAAGAGGAGGGTAGTGCTGTGGAGGAGTAAGAGGAGGGTAGTGTTGTGGAGGAAGAAGAGGTGGGTTGTGTTGTGGAAGAAGAAGAGGAGGGAAGTGTTGTGGAGATGGAAGAGGAAGGTCGTGTTGTGGAGGAGGAGGAGAAGGGAAGTTTTGTGCAGGAGGAAGAAGAGGGTAGTGTTGTGGAGGAGGAAGAGGAGGGTAGTGTTGTGGAGGAGGAAGAGGAGGGTAGTGTTGTGGAGGAGGAAGAGGAGGGTAGTGTTGTGGAGGAGGAAGAGGTGGGTAGTTTTGTGAAGGAGGAAGAGGAGGGGTAGTGTTAAGGAGGAGGAAGAGGAGGGTAGTTTTGTGGAGGAAGAAGACGAAGGGTAGTGTTGTGGAGGACGAAAAGGAGGGTAGTGTTATGTATGAGGAAGAGGAGGGTAGTGTTGTAGAGGAGGAAGAGGAGGGTAGTGTTGTGGAGGAGGAAGAGGAGGGTAGTGTTGTAGAAGAGGAAGAGGAGGGTAGTGTTGTGGAGGGGAAAGAGGAGGGTAGTGTTCTGGAGGAGGAAGAGGAGGGTAGTGCTGTGAAGGAGGAAGAGGAGGGTAGTGTTGTGGAGGAGGAAGAGGAGGGTAGAGTTGTGGAGGAGGAAGAGGTGCGTAGTGTTGTGGAGGAAGAGGAAGAGGGAAAAATTGTGGAGGAGGAAGAGGAAGGTCGTGTTATGGAGGAGGAGGAGGAGGAGGGAAGTTTTGTGCAGGAGGAAGAAGAGGGTAGTGTTGTGAAGGAGGAGGAAAAGGGAAGTGTTGTGGAGGAGGTGGAGGAGGGAAGTGTTGTGGAGGAGGAAGAGGAGCGTAGTGTTGTGGAGGAAGACTAGGAGGGAAGTGTTGTTGAGGTGGAAGAGGAAGGTAGTGTTGTGGAGGAGGAGGAGGAGGGTAGTGTTGTGGAGGAGGAAGAGGAGCGTAGTGTTGTGGAGGAAGAGGAGGAGGGAAGTGTTGTTGAGGTGGAAGAGGAAGGTAGTGTTGTGGAGGAGGAAAAGGAGGGTTGTGTTTTGGAGGAGGAGGAGGAGGAAAGTGTTGTGGAAGAGGAAGAGGAGGGTAGTGTTGTGGAGGAGGAAGAGTAGGGTAGTTTTGTGGAGGAGGAAGAGGAGGGTAGTGTTGTGGAGAAGGAAGAGGAGTGCAGTTTTGTGGAGGAGGAAGAGGAGGGAAGTGTTGTTGAGGTGGAAGAGGAAGGTAGTGTTGTGGAGGAGGAGGAGGAGGAGGAGGGTAGTGTTGTGGGGGAGGAAGAAGAGGGTAGTGTTGCGGAGGAGGAGGAGGAGGGTAGTGTTGAGGAGGAGGAGGACGAGGGTAGTGTTGTGGAGGAGGAAGAGGAGGGTAGTGTTGTGGAGGAGGAAGAGGAGAGTAATGTTGTGGAGGAGGAAGAGGAGAGTAGTGTTGTGGAGGAGAAAGAGGAGGGTAGTAATGTAGAGGAGGAAGAGGAGACTAGTGTTGTAGAGGAGGAAGAGGAGGGTAGTGTTGTGGAGGAGTAAGAGGAGGGTAGTGTTGTAGAGGAGGAAGAGGAGGGTAGTGTTGTGGAGGAGGAAGAGGAGAGTAATGTTGTAGAGGAGGAAGAGGAGAGTAGTCTTGTGGAGGAGTAAGAGGAGGGTAGTGTTGTGGAGGAGGAAGGAGGGGTAGTGCTGTGGAGGAGGAAGAGGAGGGTAGTGCTGTGGAGGAGGGAGAGGAGGGTAGTGTTGTGGAGGAGGAAGGAGCGTAGTGTTGTGGAGGAGGAAGGAGGGTAGTGCTGTGGAGGAGGAAGAGGAGGGTAGTCTTATGGAGGAGGAAGAGGAGGGTAGTGTTGTGGAGGAGGAAGAGGAGGGTAGTGTTGTAGAGGAAGAGGAGGAGGGAAGTGTTGTGGAGGAGGAAGAGGTGGGTAGTGTTGTGGAGGAAGAGGAAGAGGAAGAGGGAAGTGTTGTGGAGGAGGAAGAAGAAGGTCGTGTTATGGAGGTGGAGGAGGAGGAGGGAAGTGTTGTGGAAGGAGGAAGAGGAGGGTAGTGTTGTGGAGGAGGAAGCGGAGGGTGGTGTTGTGGAGGAGGAAGAGGAGGGTAGTGTTGTGGAGGAGGAGGAGGAGGGAAGTGTTGTGGAGTAGGACGAGGAAGGTAGTGTTGTGGAAGAAGAGGAGGAGGGAAGTGTTGTTGAGGTGGAAGAGGATGGTAGTGGTGTTAAGGAGGAGGAGGAGGGTAGTGTTGTGGAGGAGGAGGTTAGTGTTGTGGAGGAGGAGGAGGAGGGAAGTGTTGTTGAGGTGGAAGAGGAAGGTAGTGTTGTGGAGGAGGAGGAGGAGGAGAGTAGTGTTGTGGAGGAGGAGGAGGAGGGAAGTGTTGTGGAGGAGGAGGAAGAGGGTAGTATTATGGAGGAGGATGGTAGTGTTGTGGAGGAGGAGGAGGAGGAGGAAAGTGTTGTGGAGGAGGAAGAGGAGGGTAGTGTTGTGGAGGAGGAAGAGTAGGGTAGTTTTGTGGAGGAGGAAGAGGAGGGTAGTGTTGTGGAGGAGGAGGAGGGTAGTGTTGTGGAGGAGGAAGAGGATGGTAGTGTTAGGGAGGAGAAAGAGGAGGGTTGTGTTGTTAAGGAGGAAGAAGAGGGTAGTGTTGTTGAGGAGAAGGAGAAGGGGAGTGTTGTGGAGGAGGAAGAGGAGGGTAGTGTTGTGATAGAGGAAGAGGAGGGTAGTGTTGTAGAGGAAGAGGAGGGTTGTGTTGTGGAGGAGGAAGAGGAGGGTAGTGTTGTGGAGGAGGAAGAGGAGGGTAGTGGTGTGGAGGAGAAGGAGAAGGGGAGTGTTGTGGAGGAGGAAGAGGAGGGTAGTGTTGTGAAAGAGGAAGAGGAGGGTAGTGTTGTAGAGGAAGAGGAGGGTTGTGTTGTGGAGGAGAAGGAGTAGGGGAGTGTTGTGGAGGAGGAAGAGGAGGGTAGTGTTGTGAAAGAGGTAGAGGAGGGTAGTGCTGTGGAGGAGGAGAAGGAGGGTAGTGTTGTGGAGGAAGAACAGGAGGATAGTGTTGTGGTGGAGGAGGAGGAGGAGGGAAGTGTTGTGGAGGAGGAAGAGGAGGGTAGTGTTGTGGAGGAGGAAGAGTAGGGAAGTTTTGTGGAGGAGGAAGAGGAGGGTAGTGTTGTGGAGAAGGAAGAGGAGGGCAGTTTTGTGGAGGAAGAGGAGGGTAGTGCTGTAGAGGAGAAAAAGGAGGGTAGTGTTGTGGAGGAGGAAGAGGAGGGAAGTATTGTGGAGGAGGAAGAGAAGGGCAGCCTTGTGGAAAACGAAGAGGAGGATAGTTTTGTTGAGGAGGAAGAGGAGGGTAGTGCTGTGGAGGAGGAAAAGGAGGGTAGAGATGTGGAGAAGGAAGAGGAGGGTAGTGCTGTTGAGAAGGAAGAGGAGGGTAGTGCTGTGGAGGAAGAAGAGGTGGGTAGTGCTTTGGAGGAGGAAGAGGAGAGTAGTACTGTGGAGTAGGAAGAGGAGGGTAGTGTTGTGGAGGAGAACGAGGATGGTTGTGTTGTGAAGGAAGAAGAGGAGGGTAGTGTTGTGGAGGAGGAAGAGGAGGGTAGTGTTGTGGTGGAGGAAGAGGAGGGTAGTGTTGTGGAGGAGGAAGAGGAGGGTAGTGCTGTGGAGGAGGAAGAGGAGGGTAGTGTTGTGGAGGAGGAGGAGGAGGGTAGCGCTGTGGAGGAGGAAGAGGAGGGTAGGGTAGAAGAGGGGGAGGAGGGTAGTGTTGTGGAGGAGGAAGAGGAGGGTAGGGTAGAGGAGGAAGAGGAGGGTAGTGTTGTGGAGGAGGAAGAGGAGGGTAGTGTTGTGGAGGAGGAGGAGGACGTAGTGTTGTGGAGGAGGAAGAGGAGGGTAGTGTTGTGGAGGAGAAGGAGAAGGGGAGTGTTGTGGAGGAGGAAGAGGAGGGTAGTGTTGTGAAAGAGGAAGAGGAGGGTAGTGTTGTAGAGGAAGAGGAGGGTTGTGTTGTGGAGGAGAAGGAGAAGGGGAGTGTTGTGGAGGAGGAAGAATAGGGTAGTGTTGTGAAAGAGGAAGAGGAGGGTAGTGCTGTGGAGGAGGAGAAGGAGGGTAGTGTTGTGGAGGAAGAACAGGAGGATAGTGTTGTGATGGAGGAGGAGGAGGAGGGAAGTGTTGTGGAGGAGGAAGAGGAGGGTAGTGTTGTGGAAGAGGAGGAGGACGTAGTGTTGTGGAGGAGGAAGAGGATGGTAGTGTTAGGGAGGAGAAAGAGGAGGGTTGTGTTGTTAAGGAGGAAGAAGAGGGTAGTGTTGTTGAGGAGAAGGAGAAGGGGAGTGTTGTGGAGGAGGAAGAGGAGGGTAGTGTTGTGGAGGAGGAAGAGTAGGGTAGTTTTGTGGAGGAGGAAGAGGAGGGTAGTGTTGTGGAGGAGGAGGGTAGTGTTGTGGAGGAGGAAGAGGATGGTAGTGTTAGGGAGGAGAAAGAGGAGGGTTGTGTTGTTAAGGAGGAAGAAGAGGGTAGTGTTGTTGAGGAGAAGGAGAAGGGGAGTGTTGTGGAGGAGGAAGAGGAGGGTAGTGTTGTGAAAGAGGAAGAGGAGGGTAGTGTTGTAGAGGAAGAGGAGGGTTGTGTTGTGGAGGAGAAGGAGTAGGGGAGTGTTGTGGAGGAGGAAGAGGAGGGTAGTGTTGTGAAAGAGGTAGAGGAGGGTAGTGCTGTGGAGGAGGAGAAAGAGGGTAGTGTTGTGGAGGAAGAACAGGAGGATAGTGTTGTGGTGGAGGAGGAGGAGGAGGGAAGTGTTGTGGAGGAGGAAGAGGAGGGTAGTGTTGTGGAGGAGGAAGAGTAGGGAAGTTTTGTGGAGGAGGAAGAGGAGGGTAGTGTTGTGGAGAAGGAAGAGGAGGGCAGTTTTGTGGAGGAGGAAGAGGAGGGTAGTGCTGTAGAGGAGAAAAAGGAGGGTAGTGTTGTGGAGGAGGAAGAGGAGGGTAGTATTGTGGAGGAGGAAGAGAAGGGTAGCCTTGTGGAAAACGAAGAGGAGGATAGTTTTGTTGAGGAGGAAGAGGAGGGTAGTGCTGTGGAGGAGGAAAAGGAGGGTAGAGATGTGGAGAAGGAAGAGGAGGGTAGTGCTGTGGAGAAGGAAGAGGAGGGTAGTGCTGTGGAGGAAGAAGAGGAGGGTAGTGCTTTGGAGGAGGAAGAGGAGAGTAGTACTGTGGAGTAGGAAGAGGAGGGTAGTGTTGTGGAGGAGAAAGAGGAGGGTAGTGTTTGTGGAGGAGAACGAGGATGGTTGTGTTGTGAAGGAAGAAGAGGAGGGTAGTGTTGTGGAGGAGGAAGAGGAGGGTAGTGTTGTGGTGGAGGAAGAGGAGGGTAGTGTTGTGGAGGAGGAAGAGGAGGGTAGTGCTGTGGAGGATGAAGAGGAGGGTAGTGTTGTGGAGGAGGAGGAGGAGGGTAGCGCTGTGGAGGAGGAAGAGGAGGGTAGGGTAGAAGAGGGGGAGGAGGGTAGTGTTGTGGAGGAGGAAGAGGAGGGTAGGGTAGAGGAGGAAGAGGAGGGTAGTGTTGTGGAGGAGGAAGAGGAGGGTAGTGTTGTGGAGGAGGAGGAGGACGTAGTGTTGTGGAGGAGGAAGAGGAGGGTAGTGTTGTGGAGGAGAAGGAGAAGGGGAGTGTTGTGGAGGAGGAAGAGGAGGGTAGTGTTGTGAAAGAGGAAGAGGAGGGTAGTGTTGTAGAGGAAGAGGAGGGTTGTGTTGTGGAGGAGAAGGAGAAGGGGAGTGTTGTGGAGGAGGAAGAATAGGGTAGTGTTGTGAAAGAGGAAGAGGAGGGTAGTGCTGTGGAGGAGGAGAAGGAGGGTAGTGTTGTGGAGGAAGAACAGGAGGATAGTGTTGTGGTGGAGGAGGAGGAGGAGGGAAGTGTTGTGGAGGAGGAAGAAGAGGGTAGTGTTGTGGAAGAGGAGGAGGACGTAGTGTTGTGGAGGAGGAAGAGGATGGTAGTGTTAGGGAGGAGAAAGAGGAGGGTTGTGTTGTTAAGGAGGAAGAAGAGGGTAGTGTTGTTGAGGAGAAGGAGAAGGGGAGTGTTGTGGAGGTGGAAGAGGAGGGTAGTGTTGTGAAAGAGGAAGAGGAGGGTAGTGTTGTAGAGGAAGAGGAGGGTTGTGTTGTGAAGGAGGAAGAGGAGGGTAGTGTTGTGGAGGAGGAAGAGGAGGGGTAGTGTTGTGGAGGAGAACGAGGATGGTTGTGTTGTGAAGGAAGAAGAGGAGGGTAGTGTTGTGGAGGAGGAAGAGGAGGGTAGTGTTGTGGTGGAGGAAGAGGAGGGGTAGTGTTGTGGAGGAGGAAGAGGAGGGTAGTGCTGTGGAGGAGGAAGAGGAGGGTAGTGTTGTGGAGGAGGAGGAGGAGGGTAGCGCTGTGGAGGGAGGAAGAGGAGGGTAGGGTAGAAGAGGAGGAGGAGGGTAGTGTTGTGGAGGAGGAAGAGGAGGGTAGGGTAGAGGAGGAAGAGGAGGGTAGTGTTGTGGAGGAGGAAGAGGAGGGTAGTGTTGTGGAGGAGGAGGAGGACGTAGTGTTGTGGAGGAGGAAGAGGATGGTAGTGTTAGGGAGGAGAAAGAGGAGGGTTGTGTTGTTAAGGAGGAAGAAGAGGGTAGTGTTGTTGAGGAGAAGGAGAAGGGGAGTGTTGTGGAGGTGGAAGAGGAGGGTAGTGTTGTGAAAGAGGAAGAGGAGGGTAGTGTTGTAGAGGAAGAGGAGGGTTGTGTTGTGGAAGAGGAAGAGGAGGGTAGTGTTGTGGAGGAGGAAGAGGAGGGTAGTGTTGTGGAGGAGAAGGAGAAGGGGAGTGTTGTGGAGGAGGAAGAGGAGGGTAGTGTTGTGAAAGAGGAAGAGGAGGGTAGTGTTGTAGAGGAAGAGGAGGGTTGTGTTGTGGAGGAGAAGGAGAAGGGGAGTGTTGTGGAGGAGGAAGAGGAGGGTAGTGTTTTGAAAGAGGAAGAGGAGGGTAGTGCTGTGGAGGAGGAGAAGGAGGGTAGTGTTGTGGAGGAAGAACAGGAGGATAGTGTTGTGTGGAGGAGGAGGAGGAGGGAAGTGTTGTGGAGGAGGAAGAGGAGGGTAGTGTTGTGGAAGAGGAAGAGTAGGGAAGTTTGTGGAGGAGGGAAGAGGAGGGTAGTTGTTGTGGAGAGGCAAGAGGAGGGCTAGTTTGTGGAGGAGGGAAGAGGAGGGTAGTGCTGTAGAGGACGGAAAAAGGAGGGTAGTGTGTGGAGGAGGAAGGAGGGGTAGTATTGTGGAGGAGGAAGAGAGGGTAGCCTTGTGGAAAACGAAGAGGAGATACTTTGTTGAAGGAGGAAGAGGAGGGTAGTGCTGTGGAGGAGAAGAGGAGGGTAGAGATGTGGAGAAGGAAGAGGAGGGTAGTGCTGTGGAGAACGAAGAGGTAGGGTAGTGCTGTGCAGGAAGAAGAGGAGGGTAGTGCTTTGGAGGAGGAAGAGGAGAGTAGTACTGTGGAGTAGGAAGAGGAGGGTAGTGTTGTGGAGGAGGAAGAGGAGGGTAGTGTTGTGGAGGAGAACGAGGATGGTTGTGTTGCGAAGGAAGAAGAGGAGGGTAGTGTTATGGAGGAGGAAGAGGAGGGTAGTGTTGTGGTGGAGGAAGAGGAGGGTAGTGTTTGTGGAGGAGGAAGAGGAGGGTAGTGCTGTGGAGGAGGAAGAGGAGGTGTAGTGTTGTGGAGGAGGAAGAGGAGGGTTGGGTAGAGGAGGAAGAGGAGGGTAGTGTTGTGGAGGAGGAAGAGGAGGGTAGTGTTGTGGAGGAGGAGGAGGACGTAGTGTTGTGGAGGAGGAAGAAGAGAGTAGTGTTGTAGAGGAGGAAGAGGAGGGTAGTAATGTAGAGGAGGAAGAGGAGAGTAGTGTTGTAGAGGAGGAAGAGGAGAGTAGTGTTTTAAAGGAGAAAGGCGGAGGGTAGTGTTGTAAAGGAGGAAGAGTAGGGTTGTGTTGTGGAGGAGGAAGAGTAGGGTAGTGTTGTGGAGGAAGAGGAGTGTAGTGATGTGGAGGAAAGAAGAAGAGGGTAGTGTTGTGGAGGAGGAGGAGGAGGGTAGTGTTGTGGAGGAGGAAGAGGAGGGTAGTGTTGTTTGAGGAGGAAGAGGAGGGTAGTTTTGTGGAGAAGGAAGAGGAGGGTAGTGGTGTTGAGGAGGAAGAGGAGGATTAGTTTTTGGTGAGAAAGGAAGAGGAGGGTAGTGTTGTGGAGCAGGAAGAAGAGGGTAGTGTTGTGGAGGGAGAGGAGGAGGGAAGTGTTGTGGAGGAGGAAGAGGAAGGTAATGTTTGGAGGAGGAGGATTAGAAGGAGGGTAGTGTTGTGGAGGAGGAGGAGGAGGAGGAGGAGGAGAGTAGTGTTGTGGAGGAGGAGGAGGAGTTGAGGGTAGTGTTGTGGAGGAGGAAGAGTAGGGATGTTTGAATAGGAGGAAGAGGAGAGTATTGCTGTGGAGGACGAAGAGGAGGGTAGTGTGTGGGGAGAAAAGAGGAGGGTAGTGTTGTGAAAGAGGAAGAGGAGGGTAGTGTTGGGGAGGAGGAGAGGAGGAGGAGGAGGAAGATAGTGTGTGAAAGTTGTGAAAGAGGAAGAGGAGGGTAGTGTTTTGGAGGAGGAGGAGGAGGGGAGGAGGAAGAGGGTAGTGTTTGTGGAGGAAGAAGAGGAGGATAGTGTTGTGGTGGAGGAGGAGGAGGAGGGTAGTGTCGTGGAAGAGGAAGAGGAGGGTAGTATTGTGGAGGAGGAAGAGGAGGGTAGTGTTGTGGAGAAGGAGAAGAAGGGTAGTGTTGGGGAGGAGGAAGAGGAGGAAAGTGTTCTGGAGGATGAAGAGGAGGGAAGTGTTATGGAGAAGGAAGAGGAGTGTAGTGTCGTGGAGGAGGAGGAGGAGGAGGGTAGTGTTGTGGAGGAGGAAGAGGAGGGTAGTGTTGTGGAGGAGGAAGGAGGGTAGTGCTGTGGAGGAAGAAGAGGAGGGTAGTGCTGTGGATGAGGAGAGGAGGGTAGTGCTGTGGAGGAGGCAGAGGAGGGTAGTCTTGTGGTAGGAGGAAGAGGAGGGTAGTGTTGTGGAGGAGGAAGAGGAGGGTAGTGTTGAGGAGGAGGAAGAGGAGGGTATTGTTGTGGAGGAGTAAGAGGAGGGTAGAGTTGTAGAGGAGGAAGAGGAGGGTAGCAATGTAGAGGAGGAGGAGGAGGGTAGTAATGTAGAGGAGGAAGAGGAGAGTAGTGTTGTAGAGGAGCAAGAGGAGGTAGTGTTGTGGAGGGGGAAGAGGAGGGTAGTGTTCTAGAGGAGGAAGAGGAGGGTAGTGCTGTGAAGAAGGAAGAGGAGGGTAGTGTTATGGAGAGGAAGAGGAGGGTAGTGTTGTGGAGGAGGAAGAGGTGGGTAGTGTTGTGGAGGAAGAGGAAGAGGGAAGAATTGTGGAGGAGGAAGAGGAAGGTCTTGTTATGGAGGATGAGGAGAGGAGGACGTTTAGTGCAGGAGGAAGAAGAGGGTAGTTTTGTGGAAGAGGAGGAAAAGTGAAGTGTTGTGGAGGACGTGGAGGGAAGTGTTGTGGAAGAGGAAGAGGAGGGAAGTGTTGTGGAGGAGGAAGCGAGGGTGGTGTTGTGGAGGAGGAAGAGGAGGGTAGTGTTGTGGAGGAAGAGGAGGGTAGCCTTGTGGAGGAGTAAGAGGAGGATAGTTTTTTTAGGAGAAAGAGGAGGGTAGTGCTGTGAGGAGGAAGAGGAGGGTAGAGTTGTGGAGGAGGAAGAGGAGGGTAGTGCTGTGGAGGAGGAAGGAGGGTAGTGCTGTGGAGGAGGAAGAGGAGGGTAGTGCTGTGGAGGAGGAAGAGGAGGGTAGTGCTGTGGAGGAGGAAGAGGAGGGTAGTGTTGTAGAG
>NW_027189152.1:668631-749574 GCF_040958095.1 Procambarus clarkii | reverse complement strand
GACTGTACCTGGATATTACCACTGCCTGTTACCTCAGACCTTGCTGTTCTGGCTGACTCGTCCGCGACCTTGGGAAGATTGATGCTCCAATCTGTCACCAAGTCGTTGGCTAGTATCACGTCAATCCCAGCCACAGGGAGGGTATCGACTACTGCAACTCGCAAGTGCCGCTGAAATAAGGCGAGTCGAGATGTACTGGCACTAAGGGGGCGATGTACCGCGTCCTTGGAAACCCAACCAGGACAACCTTTTGTCTCCCATCCACACTTACTCCCTCGGGTAACGAGCTCTTCACGATCAGGGACTGGGCTGCTCCACTATCTCTGAGCACTCCAACTGATCTACCAGTATGATCACTCGATACATACCCGCCTGAAGTGTGAGGGGAAAACAATCTGGGTTCTTCCTGCGTCGTCGTCGACTGGCTTCCTGCTGGTGGTGTAACACAGCTCATCAACATCACCTCCCTTCGTGCGCCGCCACCTCTTCTGCCTCGGCACATAGCAGCTACATGCCCTTTCTGCCCACAAGTCCAGCACACCACATTCCTCCTTGGACTACGGTGTTTCGGGACTGCTAGGACTAGTCCTTCGAGGGCTACTTGGGGGCGTCTTCTTAGCACTTTGTGGGACGGGTCTTTCTTCTTCGTCATGAGGTCTGTCAAACCGGCGCTGGTAATTCCTCGGGACGTACTTAGCAGACGGCCTATGAGTCAGGATGTATTCCTCAGCCATGGTGGCTGCCGCACTCAAGGTCTCCACCTGCTGCTCCTCTAAGTACGTCTTCAGGTCTCCAGACAAACAATCCTTGAAGTCCTCTAGCAGTATAAGCTGCTCGAGGTCTTCTTTGGTCTCCACCTTCCGAGAGGCACACCATTCCTGGAAAAGTCGCTCCTTGATGGTGGCGAATTCGGTGAAAGTGTGCTCTGAGGTCTTTTTCAGGTTCCTAAACTTCTGCCTGTAAGCCTCAGGTACCAATTGGTACGCCATGAGCACAACCTTCTTCACCTTATCATAATCGCCGGAGTCGTCAAGGGATAACGTGGAGTAGGCGATTTGGGCCTTCCCAGTCAAGACTGACTGTATCATGATGGCCCAATTCTCCCTTGGCCACTCCAAAGAGGCAGCGACTTTCTCGAAGGCTGCAAAGAACTTCGAAACTTCCCTCTCATTGAATTTGGGGACCATTTTTGATGTTCCTTACCGGATCGAAACCGCTGGTGTCCGTTGTTGGCCTCCGACCACCGCCTAATCGCAATACTTCTAGTTCATGTTGTCTCTGTCTTTCCTTTTCTTCTCTCTCTTGCTCTTCTCTTTGTCTTTCTCGTTCTTCTCTTTCCCGTTTCTCTTCTCTCTCTCGCTCTTCTCTTTGTCTTTCTCGTTCTTCTCTTTCCCGTTTCTCTTCTCTCTCTCGCTCTTCTCTTTCTCGTTTCTCTTCTCTCTCTCGCTCTTCTCTTTCTCGTTTCTCTTCTCTCTCTCGCTCTTCTTCCTTTCTTCTAATTCTAAACGCCTCATCGCCATTTCTTTATCTTTCAATTCTCGTTCTAATTCTAACTTCTTCCATTCAATTTCTCGATTAATTTCCAAGGCACGCATTTTGACTGTAAGAAAGCTAATATTAAGCTCACCTGCATCACTGTCAATGTCACTGCCCTTATCTTCCTTTTCCGTGGAAGCTATTTCCTCACCTTCCTTTGTACTAGGAGCCTCGCCTTCCTGTTTCTCTTCTGCCTTCAAGTGCCAGTGAACCTTGGACAAGATCTCCACACGGGAATCACTGGCACGGATCTTGATCTCCAGGTAGGCGCTCACTAGTACAAGTTCTGGTTTGCTCAGATATTTTAATCTGGCAAGACAGTCCTCTCTGTTCAGAAAAGCCTGAACATCGTCCAGATCTTCGATGGTAGCTTTTTCTGCCATTGTCACAGATGGAACACTCAACTAGCACTTAACACACCGCTTACACTTTAGCACTTAACGCACCGAGCACTGTTCTACGTCAATATTGCACTTTATCGCACCTGGTGCCTCACTTGCCAATATTGCACGTAATTACTTCGGGCACCGCACTACACAATATTGCACTGAATCCAAGCGAACACTTCGCTCTACAATATTGCACTGAATCACGACGAGCACCGCACTACACAATATTGCACTGAATCGCTTAATCACAGCGAGCACCGCACTGCACAATATTGCACTTTGTCACTGAGCACCGCACAGGACGTATAACGTCCCAATCGTCACACACAGGGGGAATTATTTACAGGGATTACGCCACTTCACCACCCCTGTCAAACATACTTAACAAGGGGACGGATCCCGCTGGGGATGCCAATTATGTTACGGCCCTCTCGGGACGCAACGGGGTTCTTACTCTGATGTTGTTAGAGGAAGTTGTATCCGGCCCCAAGCCAGTAGTGGCTATCAAGGGATGTGATCCGTGACGCAAGTAACTTAAAGGGGAAGGGAAATAAAGGCAAGAACTTAAGATTATAATTACCATCACCAATAAATAATATATAAAAGAGTGCACAGGGGGAGGGGTATTAACACTGTACAGGGGAAATGCACAATCGTCTTCTGCTGAAGACTCTGGATCCAGACTCTCGGTGCTGAGTCCTCGGTGCTCTTGATCCTCGTGGTCTCTTGACGACCCAGCAAACACAAATCATCTACACAACGTTCGCCTATCTCTTGCCATAGGTGTGGGAATGATTTGCATTGAGAATGGTGCAGGAAAGCCTTTGGGAAACTTTTACTCAAAAAATCCAAACACAAAGGTTTAATTATAAATTGTTTTTCTACAATTATTTTCTTCCAAATGTAAAACAAATAGTTTTTACATGTTTAAATATAAAATTTATGGTGTTTTTTTGTAAAATTCATTAATAAATTGTGAATGATATATATTGGCTGAGTGAAACCTTTAAAATCCATTTAGTTATAATTTGAACAGAAAAAAGTATTTTTCCAAATTTTCTAAAAATTGCTCTTTTTAACACAATTTGACTCCTTATACATTCCACTAAACACTATATCATGTTTAAATATATAATTTATGTATTATTCTCTAAAATAATTTATATAAATTATATAAGTTGCTGGAAAGTGGTGTTAAAGATTATGAAAACATTTTGTTGTGTTAATATGTTCTTATTAACTATGTCTCAAGTTCACAGTTTATCAAACAAGAATATTAACATTCACCTATGATTACAGCAGGCATGAAGGGTATCACCTAGGTGAGTACAGCAGGCATGAAGGATATCAACTAGGTGAGTACAGCAGGCATGAAGGATATCACCTATGATTACAGCAGGCATGAATTGTATCACCTAGGTGAGTACAGCCGGCATGAAGAATATCAACTAGGTGAGTACAGCAGGCATGAAGGATATCACCTAGGTGAGTACAGCAGGCATGAAGGATATCACCTAGGTGAGTACAGCAGGCATGAAGGATATCACCTTGGTGAGTACAGCAGGCATGAAGGATATCACCTAGGTGAGTACAGCAGGCATGAAGGATATCACCTAGGTGAGTACAGCAGGCATGAAGGATATCACCTAGTTGAGTACAGCAGGCATGAACGATATCACCTAGGTGATTACAGCAGGCATGAAGGATATCACCTAGGTGAGTACAGCAGGCATGAAGGATATCACCTAGGTGAGTACAGCAGGCATGAAGGATATCACCTAGGTGAGTACAGCAGGCATGAAGGATATCACCTAGGTAAGTACAGCAGGCATGAAGGATATCACCTAGGTGAGTACAGCAGGCATGAAGGATATCACCTAGGTGAGTACAGCAGGCATGAAGGATATCACCTAGGTGAGTACAGCAGGCATGAAGGATATCACCTAGGTGAGTACACCAGGCATGAAGGATATCACCTAGGTGAGTACAGCAGGCATGAAGGATATCACCTAGGTGAGTACAGCAGGCATGAAGGATATCACCTAGGTGAGTACAGCAGGCATGAAGGATATCACCTAGTTGAGTACAGCAGGCATGAACGATATAACCTAGGTGAGTACATCAGGCATGAAGGATATCACCTAGTTGAGTACAGCAGGCATGAACGATATCACCTAGGTGAGTACATCAGGCATGAAGGATATCACCTAGTTGAGTACAGCAGGCATGAACGATATCACCTAGGTGAGTACAGCAGGCATGAACGATATCACCTAGGTGAGTACATCAGGCATGAAGGATATCACCTAGTTGAGTACAGCAGGCATGAACGATATCACCTAGGTGAGTACAGCAGGCATGAACGATATCACCTAGGTGAGTACAGCAGGCATGAAGGATATCACCTAGGTGAGTACAGCAGGCATGAAGGATATCACCTAGGTGAGTACAGCAGGCATGAAGGATATCACCTAGGTGAGTACAGCAGGCATGAAGGATATCACCTAGGTGAGTACAGCAGGCATGAAGGATATCACCTAGGTGAGTACAGCAGGCATGAAGGATATCACCTAGGTGAGTACAGCAGGCATGAAGGATATCACCTAGGTGAGTACAGCAGGCATGAAGGATATCACCTAGGTGAGTACAGCAGGCATGAAGGATATCACCTAGGTGAGTACAGCAGGCATGAAGGATATCACCTAGGTGAGTACATCAGGCATGAAGGATATCACCTAGGTGAGTACATCAGGCATGAAGGATATCACCTAGGTGAGTACAGCAGGCATGAAGGATATCAGGCAACAGACGCAAGATGAGACAGTAGACAGGCGTTCTCTAAAGCGCTAGTTTACCTCCATAGAATAGTGTCTATGGTTCGTGATCCTCGATGTTTTGTTTACAATTTGTTGGTGACGTCGTGAATCGAAACATTACAATTTTGTTTCTGTTGTTGAATGGTAATGTAACACGAACATGTCAGTGAGGGACATGTTGTCAGTGAGGGACATGTTGTCAGTGAGGGACATGTTGTCAGTGAGGGACATGTTGTCAGTGAGGGACATGTTGTCAGTGAGGGACATGTTGTCAGTGAAGGACATGTTGTCAGTGAGGGACATGTTGTCAGTGAGGGACATGATGTCAGTGAGGAACATGTTGTCAGTGAGGAACATGTTGTCAGTGCAACTAGAAAAGATCCATACGTTATCACATTTTGTGAGTGTATACCAAGTGGGAAAGCACTGGTAATTCCACCCAGGTGCGGTAACCGTCCTGGAATAGTGTGGACTATTACACCTGCCTCAGCTACGCTATTCCATTACTGGGATTAAAACTCTGAATATTTGATTTTGCAGTCTTTTTTTTTTAACGATTCTCTTGTCGCGTTGCGTCCGCGGCGACTATTAAACTCGGAGGAAAAAATGCTTAAGCTGTAGAAATTGTTTGTTACGAGCGGGGGTATGGAACGGTGGCGGGCGCGAATACTTAGAGGGCGGTGGGACGCTATGAGGAGAGGGCGGTGGCAGTGTGGTGCAAGTGGAAATGAACCAAAGGAGGAGAATTACGTATGTTGCCGGTGCAATTGGATAGTAGACTAAACTAGCCTAACCTAACTAAGTGGACTAAACTAGCCTTAGATAGTGGACTAAACTAGCCTAACCTAACTTTCCTAGGTCTAATATAGTATATTTGTCTGCTGTACTAGGCCTAGAAATACAGTTATTTTAACTTGTAAAGTCCTGAATTAATGTTTAGTCAATTCAACGATTAACTTGGACATCTGTAAACGATTTAAGCCTTTACGACATGCCGGTAGTGGTATACTTCGGTACTTATCTTAACCAGAAATAAAACATGCACTCGTCATTTGGTGCAAATTCGATCTCGTTCCAATTCAAAGGCGATCTCAGTGGGACGGCGCCGCTTGTACCTAGTGTTCCCATGACTTATAAACATATCTTTGTGAGAATTTGATTTTACATTCACGTGGAAATGTCTTGAAGCGAGAGACCTGCATCAGGAGCATGTTTGCCTTAGTCATGTAACAGCATGTTGCAGAATCTTTGTGTGGCTATTTTCTCCAAACATGTGCACTTGTGAGATTATTATTATTACAGTCCATCCTCCTGTTTTGGCAGTAGTTATAGTAACGATAAGGACCATAATGCATATACCGACGTGCAACTCAATTAGAAATCGATACTATTGAATTAGGACAAACCGGAAGATTTTCTATTTGTGTTGCAAAGATAAACTTAACTAGCCTAACCTAACCTTCCTAGGTCTAATATCCTTTGTCTGCTGTACTAGGCCTAGAAATATAGTTTTTTTTTTAACTTCAGTTTTTCGGTTTCTATAAAGTGAATAGTACAAAATTCTACTATCCAATTGTTCAGTACGTCAATCTTTGAACTATGGTGCACATAGTTGCAAAAACTACTATCTAAACAGGAGGATGAGTTGAACAGCTTCATTGACAAATATTCAATTTTACCTAATCGGAGTAGTTCAATTAGGTCTTGTTACAGTGGGGACGCAGCTCGTATTTACTGACACACAGGACAGAGGATCACAGACAAGTACAAGTACATTGCTAAAAGTGGACAACGAAGCACATGTATAGTTCATGAGGTTACAATCTACTACATCACGTATTATACATATTTCAGTTAACGATTTTGAAAGGCAACCACACAAGGCGGGGATGAATTCATAAGAGATACAGCGTAAGCAAATTTTCATTCTTTAGTATGGACAAGCCAGTTTATAATGTCTTCTAATTTACAAGTTTCAATAAGATAGTTACACTTGTGAGGAATATAATCAGTGAAAGGAGGTTGTTGATGTGGGAGTTGGTGGTCGTGGCCGACTGATGCTCTGGTCACTGTTCACCTCTTGAACATGTGTGTAATGAATATAATGTTATGTCGGTCTTAAAGACACCAATGAGATCTGTGCTGCGTGATTTTGCTCATTGTCATTCATGTTTGACAGTGATTGGTTATTGATGGTAAGTGCTGTAACTTATAGATCAGGAGACCTTGTAACTTATACGGGTAACAGTGTTTGTAACGTGAAAGATTTTCTACTGTGATGACAAGAAATGAGGCACTTGCAATGGAGACAACTACACCTCGTCGCATAGAAGCAGTGGAAGGTAGTTTAGCTATTGAAATAGAAGACGTTAAAATCTGACATATCTTTTTCTTGACACAGCGTTCAAACTGACCAATTAAAACAAGGAACTGATGAAGCAACCCATCCTCTTAAAAATAACGTCACTTTTAGCTGGTATGCGCGGCGCTATGGCCAAATTTGGACGTAATTTGAAATGAAATCGACTCACAAAAGTGACGCACTGTTCCGTTTTCTGTTTGAGTCGTCCGGCTTACTCGGCCAGCTTAGAAAAGGCAACTTTCCATTAACGTTTTGAAACTTTATGAGAATTTCCAGCCCACCTAACCTATCAGAGGACCCTTAACTTACTGCTGTTGAAAAAAAAATCCCAAATTTATATTAATTTTTTTTTCATTTTCAAATTACGTCCATATTCGGCCATACGGACAAACGGTCAAAAGCGACGTTCTTTTTCGCTATGAAGTAGAACGTTATCGGATGACAGTGCTCATTTTATCTGCTTGAAAACTTTAAAGATGGTAGAGTACTGATCTATGATTGGTGGAGGAGGCAGCATGAGGCAAATGGTGATTGGTGGAAAGGTCGCCGGGCTCAAGTGACGCTCGAAGTGTTAACTCCCGGACTTTGCTTGTCCAATCACAGCCGACACGACCTTCATCTCCCAACTCCACCGCTCCCTCTTTCCTTATCTCCCGTCCTTGATTCTCTCCATCCCTTCTCCCCTCTCTCCACTCCTTCCTCTCTTCCCTCTACTCCTACCTCTTCCACTCCACCTCTCCCTCATCCATTCGACTAATTCCTCATCTCCTTCCACTTACTCTCCCCGCTCCTTTCTCTCCTCCACCACCTCCAGTGCTCCCTCCCACCTGGTTGATACCTGGTTGATGGGGTTGATCTCCAAAGACTTTCCTCAATGCTTCCTTCCTTCAGGCCAACAGAGCCAACAATGTCTCCTAGACTTCTACACTCCTTCGTCCATAAATCAACTCGAGTATAAGGAAAACACACTTTGCTTACCCTTCAGTAATAAAATATTTAGTCCCCCCCTTTTTTTCCTCTCCTTTCCTCTCCCTTACTCCCGCTCTTCCTCCCTACTTTTCTCACTTCCTCTCATTAGTGAATGCTGTTACAAACAATACGTCTCACACTTCAGGTAGCCGCCCTGGAAAATATGTTGCTAAATTATAGCTTCTCGGCTCTCACTATGGAAGATTTAGTGCCTTGACTTCCTGAAGCAGCAGAGCTAGATGAGAGGAGGAATTAAGAGAGAGAGAGAGAGGGGGGGGGGGGCTGGGGTTAGGGGAGAACATTGATATAATTAAATTGTTCAGAAGCTTCCTACAATAACGTAGTACTTGAATAAAGGTGAAGAAATCCCAATACTTGTGGACAATTCAACCGAATTTTCGGATTTTCGGTTTAATAGTTCACTTAATAGTATTGGCCACTTCCTTCACCTTCATGAAATCATTTCTATGTGTATTTAACAATATCTCGTATACTGTATACATGATTGTATATGGAATGTCAGTTAACAATTAGTTGAACCAACTCAATAATACTTTTAAATGTTACATCTGGTTCATGCAAGAGCTATGTGCATATAGCGGAATACATATTTCTTAGTGGTTAAAATAAAATACGCTGTTTAGCAGACTCTTATAGTCAGAACTGTATTAAAATGCATTTGTGTCCAATATTCCGAAAATATTAATCTATCTTTATTATAAGAGAGAGAATGTCTATCAAAAGTTGAAGGCGAGACGCCTGGGGCTGACCCGACTCAAATTTGTAAGGGTAAATGGTCTGGGGTATGTGACGGACATAGGCTAGTCAGGAAAGAGGTCTTAGATAAATGATTGAGGAATTATTATTATTAATTGTGGTGTAGTGGCCTACACCACAGTTCTCCTGACACATTATTAATGTTGACACCTGACTGTTGGCTGCATAATTCTAATGACCAGCTTATATAGTTACAATTGACTATTAACTTCCACATTTCTGGATACGACTGTTGTCTTCTATGGCCGTGTTTCTGGACACGTGTGTTCTGGGCTTTACGGTCGGTGCTATACTCTTCGGTATGCGGTGATGAACGTGTCTGAAGCTCTGCGGAGAGAGACACAGATCATGACTAAACTGGGTCGACCTCTTGTTTAGAAATCGTTAGACCTCTCCAGGCACAAGTGTCTCTCCAATTACTGTACTGAGAATATTAGTTTAGGTGTGTGAGTTAGAGCCTGGTCCATCAGCTGTAGCGGCGTAGGACAACAGGAGCTGCCGGCTGGGTGTGCACCACCAACTTCTCACTATTGCCTTACTGACACACTGCCAAGCTTCATAATATATTGACTTGTTTGCTGCAAATATTCAATATATGAAGACTTATTCACCTGGAAAAGGATACGTGATTTTGTTTTTCTCGATGTTAATGTTCAGTTGATTATTTCATTGGGTAATGAGAACTTCAGTAATATCAACTTTAGTTAAATCAACTTTGCATAAGAACACATACGGTCGTCCACAAAGTCATCCACATCATCATCCACAAAAATACAAGGGAAACTATCAATAGAGCAGCGCCTCTTTTAATTATATTGTGTATAGAGCTACCAAACATAAATACATCATAAAGACAAGGAGAGGGAGACTGTGAAAATCTAATTATGGTCAGTGAAATATTACTGTTATAAATTCAGGGTCAATATACTGCTGTTCTTGCAGCTGGACGATGCTGCCACGAGCCTGAGCGAGGAGAGGAAATGGCCGAATGTTAAAGTATTAATATTGAGTGGTGGAGAAGAGGACTTTCCCCTCTGACCTGCAGAAGTAAGCAGTAGCAGTCACCAGTAGCGAACAGTGGCAGTCAGCGGTAACGAGCAATAGCCGCCAACAGCAGCGAGCACTGCCAGCGAGCAGTGACAGCCAACAGAAGCCAACAGAACTCTGCCCTCGTATATCTTATTGATTGAGATTAAAGACCCAGCATCCACCCCAACTCCCCCGCTTCTGTTGGCTGTTACTGCTCGCTTCTGTTGGCTGTTACTGATCGCTTCTGTTGGCTGTTACTGCTCGCTTCTGTTGGCTGTTACTGCTTGCTTCTGTTGGCTGTCACTGCTCGCTTCTGTTGGCTGTTACTGCTCGCTTCTGTTGGCTGTCACTGCTCGCTTCTGTTGGCTGTTACTGCTCGCTTCTGTTGGCTGTCACTGCTCGCTTATATATATATATATATATATATATATATATATATATATATATATATATATATATATATATATATATATATATATATATATATATATATGCGGAAAATCCACAGAGAAATATGAAATGAGGTGAACGTTTCGGCTTTGTTAAAGCCTTTGTCAACACCAGACTGACTCACAGTCAGTCTGGTGTTGACAAAGGCTTTAACAAAGCCGAAACGTTCACCTCATTTCATATTTCTCTGTAGATTTTCCGCATAAAATGATCAGTGTTTTGTGATCGTCAATTGCATATATATATATATATATATATATATATATATATATATATATATATATATATATATATATATATATATATATATATATATATATATATATTTATAATTATATATATATATAATTATTATTAGAATATTTTGGTAGCAGTCTTTCCTGTAGACATATATTATTAAATATGACCGAAAAAGTAAGATTAATAATTCTAACACGAATTTTCTCAATCTTTCGTACATTATGCTTCACTGTTGGAGGTAAATCAAAAATCACTTCTCCAAAATTCATTTTTTATTTCTAGTCTGACGCGACACGGGCGCGTTTCGTAAAACTTATTACATTTTCAAAGACTTCACAAATACACAACTGATTAGAACTTGCGTTTCTCTGATTTTATATCTACATTTGAGTGAGGTGGGAAGGGTGATGTGGCATTAACACAAGACAGAACAATAGGGGATATTAATAGGGTATTAAAAGTATCAACACAAGACAGAACAGAAACAATGGGTATTGAATAGAAGTGTTTGTAGAAAGCCTATTGGTCCATATTTCTTGATGCTTCTATATTGGAGCGGAGTCTTGAGGTGGGTAGAATATAGTTGTGCAATAATTGGCTGTTGATTGCTGGTGTTGACTTCTTGATGTGTACCCAGCAAACACAAATCATCTAGAAAACGTTCGTCTATCTCTTCCCATAGTTGTGGGAATGATTTGCATTGAGAATGGTGCAGGAGAGCCTTTGAGAAACTTTTAATCAAAAAATCCAAACTCGAAGGTTTTATAATAAATTGTTTTTCTACAATTATTTTGTTCCTAATGTATTACAAATAGTTTTTACATGTTTATATATAAAATTTATAGAGTTTTTTTGTAAAAATCATTAATAAATTGTGAATGATATTTATTGGCTCAGTGAAACGTTCAAAATCCATTTAGTTATAATATATGATCAGAAAAAAGTAGTTTTCCAAATTTTCTAAAAAACGCTCTTTTTAACACAATTTGATTCCTTATGCATTCCACTAAACACTAATATCATGTTTAAATATATAATTTATGTATTATTCCCTAAAATAATTTATATAAATTATAAAAGTTGCTTGAAAGTGGTGTGAAAGAATCTGAAAACGTTTTGTTGTCTTATATTGGCGTGTTCTTATTATTAACTATGTCTCAAGTGCACAGTTTATCAAACAAGAAGATTAACATTCGCCAACCCTTAAAATCTTATATGTTATCTTGCTGGTGCGAAATGGGTGAATCTTTAAGAACAGCTAGTATCTATATGAAAAATGGTGTTTTCCCTAACTCAAACAATGTAGGGTTTATTATTCTATACATATTTCTAATGACTCTTAGATGTTTACATTCTCTGAAGTATAATTGTGAAGGCTGTGTCCATCACTCTCACCACAGGTTCTTAAACTCCTCTCTGTAGGTTCAACTATAATTAATTTCCATTCTGAATCTCCATGGACATTTGTATCCAAAATGAAACCAATGTGGTTTCAAATAAGACAAATACATGAGTTTATGATAAATTCGTGTTCTGTGATATAACATTGATATGCTCTTTTTTCGTTAAAACGCATACTAAACTATATCACGATCGATAGTATATATTGCTTTTTAAGAATTAAGCTCCACCACTGACCGCCAATTAAGTGCTCACATCAACAGAGTTGATGTATAAATGGTCAACGCTTAACAGAGTTAGTATAAATGGGGTTAAGTCAGAGTTGGAAAATGTTGTAGGTTGAGTACCTCAAAGCTCTGTTCTGGAACCTCTGTTGTTTATAATACTGTATATAAAAATGTTTTAGATTCAGGTTTGAGTAACAACATTTGCAAATTTGCCGATGATACAAAAATTGGTAGGGAAATAACACAGAAGAAGACTAACTATCTCTTCAAGCTGATCTAAATAGTTTTGAAATGGGCAAAAGGTTGACAGATGCAGTTCAATGCTGTTAAATGTAAAGTTTTGAGGTTAGGTAATGATATGATAGAGTTACAAGATACGAGATAGATGGTGTTGTGATTGCGAAGTCGGGTATTTCGAAAGGGAACTTGGAGTTATGATTAGTAAGAATTTAAAACCAAAAGTACAAAGTGCAATGAGTACTCACAATAACCTTAAGCGTCAAAACAAAAGTGTGTATACTTTTTTTACTCTCCTGACCTTAGTTCTCGAGCTATGTATTTCATTTTAGTACCAACGTGTTCGCAATAAAATTCTCTAGAAGAACATCAGTAAAAAAGGTCACGAAACGTATATGGATACCAGCACCAAATAAATAACTACGTAGATGACTCGCCGTGAATGCCCAACAGCAACAAAATGTTTTTACTCTTGGGATTGTTATCACTTCCACACTTGCCCTACAGCGTTAATTTTGGTATCAATGTACTCGCAATGAAATTCCCAACACGGTGATATGAATATAAACGTAGAATAATGGTCGCGGCCTCCCGCAAGAGTGTGGGAAGTGGCAGAACTGTTACCCAGTATTGGTGACATGACGACACATGTGCGATAGAGCGCTTTGAAAGTTTATAATTATTTCACTGTCCTGACATTATTATTCTATGTACGTCATTCATTTTTGTGCCAATGTGTTTGCAATAGAATGTTCTATGAGCCCGTAGGTAAAAAAAGAGCAACAAAGCGTAAGATAGAATAGCACCATATATAAAACAACACTGGAACATATCAGTAAGCGTCAAACACACACGAAATGTGAGTGTTTGATGGTGGTCAAACGATGTTTGATGTGTTTGATCAGGTGATGTCCTGATCCGCCTAATTAAAGTATAAATTGTGTTGAGAAAAAATTAGAAAAAGGGAAAAAACGGGGGGGGGGGGAAACATGGCAGAAAAAGAGTAAAAATACAATTTGGTTAACAAAAGAGCATTGTTTAAAATAAAAGATATGGATTGACATTTTGGGGGTTAGGTAGGTTACATTGAGTTAATTAGGTAGTACTTAGTTTTTATCTTAAACTGGTTGGGAGAGGTACAGTCTTTAACATAATTGGGAAGGTCATTCCACATTCGAGGTCCCTTGATTTGTAAAGCATTTCTAGTTTGACTAAGTCGTACTCTTGGAATATCAAATAGGTATTTGTTTCTTGTGTGGTGCTCATGGGATCTGTTGCAACCTTCTAGGAAGCTTTTAAGGTCAGGATTGACATTACAGTTTAGCGTTTTATATATATAAAATACACATGAGAGGATGTGCAGTGACTTAATATCTAACATATTCAGAGATTTGGGTAAGGGGTCCATATATACTGCCCGGTTGCTTGAAATGCTATGCTTACTATAGTGGCTTTAGGTATTGTATGAACTAGCTCTATCTATAAATCCAACATTATGTTTGTAAATCAAGTATGTATGTACTGTCCTGAATAAAATTGACTTGACTGTATACTTATATTCTATGTGGTTTTGTTATCTCCTATCGTTTGTGAGAAAAAAAATGACTAATACGTTCGGCGAATGACTTTGACTCGACTCGACTTTGACTTCGTTCATGGCATCGTATTTTCCATAATATATAAGGGTATGACAATGCATATATATTATTTTGTATAAATAATTTTGAAATTTCATGTACCCTAAAAATAGTAAAATAAAGATAAAGAATAATTAAATAATTGTTGTAGTAAATTGTCACACGTTCATCATACGCAAACGAACACACAGTGTGGAGCGTCAGTACAACAAGATCCCCGCCATTTTAAAACACGGCTTCGAATGTAAGTAATGTTTTTCTCGTACTAACACTGTGTTATACAATAGATTAGCTCTTGAATTCACAAATTTAGTTGTTACATCTGACAGAGTATGTTAGACGGTGTAATACTGGTTCATGTTGATGTATTTGTGGGCTTGGTGGTGGTTTAAATGTGATGGCACCCCAATATGGGCACTCCACAACTGCTGCATATTCTAGCTTTGGGCTAACAAAAGTGGTGAACAATTTCTTTAGTATTTCGCCATTCATGTATTTAAAAGCAATTCTGAAGTTGGAATGCGTGGCATAGGCTCCTCGCACAATGTTCTTTATGTGGTCCTCAGGTGATAGTTTTCTATTTAGAACCACCTCTACATCTCTTTCTTTAGCAGAATTCCTTAAAGATTTCTCACATAATTTATAGGTTGTGTGGGGTCTATGTTCTCCTAATAATAATTCTGTGTGTGTCTGGATGTGTGTGTCTCCAGTTCTAAGTCCATCTCTCTCTCTCTCTCTGTATGTATGTATGTATGTATGTATGTGTGTGTGTGTGTATATATATATATATATATATATATATATATATATATATATATATATATATATATATATATATATATATATATAAATATATATATATATATATATATATATATATATATATATATATATATATATATATATATATATATATATATATATATATATATATATATATTTTGGTAGCAGTCTTTCCTGTAGACATATATTATTAAATATGACCGAAAAAGTAAGATTAATAATTCTAACACGAATTTTCTCAATCTTTCGTACATTACGCTTCACTGTTGGAGGTAAATAAAAAATCACTTCTCCAAAATTCATTTTTATTTTTAGTCTGACGCGACACGGGCGCGTTTCGTAAAACTTATTACATTTTCAAAGACTTCACAAATACACAACTGATTAGAACTTGCGTTTCCCTGATTTTATATCTACATTTGAGTGAGGTGGGAAGGGTGATGTGGCATTACATTTGAGTGAGGTGGGAAGGGTGATGTGGCATTAACACAAGACAGAACACTAGGGGATATTAATAGGGTATTAAAAGTATCAACACAAGACAGAACAGAAACAATGGGTATTGAATAGAAGTGTTTGTAGAAAGCCTATTGGTCCATATTTCTTGATGCTTCTATATTGGAGCGGAGTCTTGAGGTGGGTAGAATATAGTTGTGCAATAATTGGCTGTTGATTGCTGGTGTTGACTTCTTGATGTGTAGTGCCTCGCAAACGTCAAGCCGTCTGCTATCGCTGTATCTATCGATGATTTCTGTGTTGTTTACTAGGATTTCTCTGGCGATGGTTTGGTTATGGGAAGAGATTATATGTTCCTTAATGGAGCCCTGTTGTTTATGCATCGTTAAACGCCTAGAAAGAGATGTTGTTGTCTTGCCTATATACTGGGTATTTTGGAGCTTACAGTCCCCAAGTGGGCATTTGAAGGCATAGACGACGTTAGTCTCTTTTAAAGCGTTCTGTTTTGTGTCTGGAGAGTTTCTCATGAGTAGGCTGGCCGTTTTTCTGGTTTTATAGTAAATCGTCAGTTGTATCCTCTGATTTTTGTCTGTAGGGATAACGTTTCTATTAACAATATCTTTCAGGACCCTTTCCTCTGTTTTATGAGCTGTGGAAAAGAAGTTCCTGTAAAATAGTCTAATAGGGGGTATAGGTGTTGTGTTAGTTGTCTCTTCGGAGGTTGCATGGCTTTTCACTTTCCTTCTTATGATGTCTTCGATGAAACCATTGGAGAAGCCGTTATTGACTAGGACCTGCCTTACCCTACAGAGTTCTTCGTCGACTTGCTTCCATTCTGAGCTGTGGCTGAGAGCACGGTCGACGTATGCGTTAACAACACTCCTCTTGTACCTGTCAGGGCAGTCGCTGTTGGCATTTAGGCACATTCCTATGTTTGTTTCCTTTGTGTAGACTGCAGTGTGGAAACCTCCGCCCTTTTCCATGACTGTTACATCTAGAAAAGGCAGCTTCCCATCCTTTTCCGTCTCGTAAGTGAAACGCAGCACGGAACTCTGCTCAAATGCCTCCTTCAGCTCCTGCAGATGTCTGACATCAGGTACCTGTGTAAAAATGTCGTCAACATACCTGCAGTATATGGCCGGTTTCAAGTTCATGTCGACTAAGACTTTTTGCTCGATGGTACCCATGTAGAAGTTTGCAAACAGGACACCTAGGGGAGAACCCATGGCGACCCCATCTACTTGCTTATACATGTGCCCATCCGGGCTCAAGAAGGGTGCCTCTTTAGTACAAGCTTGGAGTAGTTTCCTCAGAATACTTTCTGGCATGTCAAGAGGAGTACAGGCTGGATCACGATACACTCTGTCGGCTATCATTCCGATTGTCTCGTCCACAGGTACGTTGGTAAACAGCGATTCTACGTCCAACGAGGCTCTTATCCCTGTGGCCCGTGCGCCCCGCAGTAAGTCCACAAATTCCTTTGGAGACTTCAGGCTGAAGGCGCAAGGAACATAAGGAGTCAGCAGGCTTGAAACCTGGAAACCTGGAAGCCTGGAAACCCACTTCGGCCAATCATTAGCCAGATACCCACACCCACGTACAGACTGGCGAAGCGACTCAACGGCCTGCTGACTCCTTATGTTCCTTGCGCCTTCAGCCTGAAGTCTCCAAAGGAATTTGTGGACTTACTGCGGGGCGCACGGGCCACAGGGATAAGAGCCTCGTTGGACGTAGAATCGCTGTTTACCAACGTACCTGTGGACGAGACAATCGGAATGATAGCCGACAGAGTGTATCGTGATCCAGCCTGTACTCCTCTTGACATGCCAGAAAGTATTCTGAGGAAACTACTCCAAGCTTGTACTAAAGAGGCACCCTTCTTGAGCCCGGATGGGCACATGTATAAGCAAGTAGATGGGGTCGCCATGGGTTCTCCCCTAGGTGTCCTGTTTGCAAACTTCTACATGGGTACCATCGAGCAAAAAGTCTTAGTCGACATGAACTTGAAACCGGCCATATACTGCAGGTATGTTGACGACATTTTTACACAGGTACCTGATGTCAGACATCTGCAGGAGCTGAAGGAGGCATTTGAGCAGAGTTCCGTGCTGCGTTTCACTTACGAGACGGAAAAGGATGGGAAGCTGCCTTTTCTAGATGTAACAGTCATGGAAAAGGGCGGAGGTTTCCACACTGCAGTCTACACAAAGGAAACAAACATAGGAATGTGCCTAAATGCCAACAGCGACTGCCCTGACAGGTACAAGAGGAGTGTTGTTAACGCATACGTCGACCGTGCTCTCAGCCACAGCTCAGAATGGAAGCAAGTCGACGAAGAACTCTGTAGGGTAAGGCAGGTCCTAGTCAATAACGGCTTCTCCAATGGTTTCATCGAAGACATCATAAGAAGGAAAGTGAAAAGCCATGCAACCTCCGAAGAGACAACTAACACAACACCTATACCCCCTATTAGACTATTTTACAGGAACTTCTTTTCCTACTCATGAGAAACTCTCCAGACACAAAACAGAACGCTTTAAAAGAGACTAACCTCGTCTATGCCTTCAAATGCCCACTTGGGGACTGTAAGCTCCAAAAAACCCAGTATATAGGCAAGACAACAACATCTCTTTCTAGGCGTTTAACGATGCATAAACAACAGGGCTCCATTAAGGAACATATAATCTCTTCCCATAACCAAACCATCGCCAGAGAAATCCTAGTAAACAACACAGAAATCATCGATAGATACAGCGATAGCAGACGGCTTGACGTTTGCGAGGCACTACACATCAAGAAGTCAACACCAGCAATCAACAGCCAATTATTGCACAACTATATTCTACCCACCTCAAGACTCCGCTCCAATATAGAAGCATCAAGAAATATGGACCAATAGGCTTTCTACAAACACTTCTATTCAATACCCATTGTTTCTGTTCTGTCTTGTGTTGATACTTTTAATACCCTATTAATATCCCCTAGTGTTCTGTCTTGTGTTAATGCCACATCACCCTTCCCACCTCACTCAAATGTAATGCCACATCACCCTTCCCACCTCACTCAAATGTAGATATAAAATCAGGGAAACGCAAGTTCTAATCAGTTGTGTATTTGTGAAGTCTTTGAAAATGTAATAAGTTTTACGAAACGCGCCCGTGTCGCGTCAGACTAAAAATAAAAATGAATTTTGGAGAAGTGATTTTTTATTTACCTCCAACAGTGAAGCGTAATGTACGAAAGATTGAGAAAATTCGTGTTAGAATTATTAATCTTACTTTTTCGGTCATATTTAATAATATATATATATATATATATATATATATGTATATATATATGTATATATATATATATATATATATATATATATATATATATATATATATATACATATATATTATATATAATATATATAACGCACTTCTCGGCCTACTATGCCGGACTGGACTTGTGATCCTGTGGTCCTAGATTCGATCCCAGGCACTGGCGAGAAACAATGGGCAGAGTTTCTTTCACCCTATGTCCCTGTTAATTAGCAGTAAAATAGGTACCTGGGTGTGAGTCAGTTATTACAGGATGCTTCCTGGGAGTGGAGGCCTGGTCGAGGACCAGGCCGCAGGCACACTAAAAAAAAAAAAATTATGAATTATTATTCAATAACTGTTAGAGTGCCACAGGGCAGAATCTTGGGACCTCTCCTATTTCTTATATACATCAATGATCTGCCTATTGTCTCTAACATTTGTTTCAAACTGCAGGTACTGCAGGCAACTACTACAACACTGATCATTCACGTAGTAACAAAGCAAAAAATCTACAGAAAGGTAATGTGAAAAAAAAACATGCAGCATTTTTTTTTTTTATTTCTATGGTACTATACTTTGCTCAGTTGTTAATTTTATATGAAGTTCTCACAAATTCATTAATAATAGGTGTTTTTACATTGAACTTTATTAACATCCTTATCTCTAATTTTAAAACATGTGATATGAACCACCAAATTCTATTATTTGTGGCTACGCCTGTGGTGTCCCATCCCAGCACTGTCATATAATGCTTTGAAACTACTGATGGTTTTGGCCTCCACCACCTTCTCACCTAACTTGTTCCAACCGTGTCTACCGCGCTGCTTGCGAAAGTTAATTTTCTAATATTTCTGTGACATCTTTGTTTGGTTACCTTTTACAATATCTTCTTTTTATTCTACCATCTAGTTTTGGCATTTTATGCCTCTAACCTGGGAGCCACTTATTGGCATGTCTATACCTTTTCCAGTTTGTTGATGTGAATTTTTAGATATGGGAACCATACAACCGCTGCATATTCCAGCTATCTAACAAAAGTTTTAAACAATTTCTTTAGTATTTGACCTATGTATTTAAAACCATTTTATAAATGTAAGCAAGTGTAGCATTTGTCTCCAGGTGTTCTTCACATTTAGCTTTAATTATTTTTTCCAATATTTTCACTTACACTTGTAATACAGGATACTCCTTCGAGGTTCCCTGTAGTGTCCTTTATTGAAATAGAGTTTAACAACCATTTCAATGTCCCTATTTTCTTTTAGATTATATCTTAACATATAATTAATGTCCAACAGGACATGATTACTCTTTCCAAAGGGAGGATGGTATTGAATATCAATTATCTCTTTTCCTTTTTTTGTGAATATTTGATCTAGTACTGATGGAATAATTTATATAATAATCACTAGAAATTATTTAGATAAGAATTTGAATTTATGCATGTCTTTGTTTTGGCATGCCTCTATTTCCACATGTTACATTTCATGTTACATTTCATTTTATTTGTTACATTTCGTTACAGTTTTATGCATTTAAAACTATTTGGTAAATATTTTCTATACAATGCTAATACACTTCCACCCCTGACAGATGAATGATGAAGAAGATGATGGAACTCTTGCACCTTTTGCTTTGTGGTGCAAGCTATACCTTGTTGAGCGCAAAAAGAAAAGTGTATTCACAACCTTGAATATTTGCAATGTAATATTAAGTAAGTAAATTTTATAATTTTTGTATTATATATGTATGTGTATATACTGTATATGGATATATGTGTATATATTTGCATATCAAGAATTGCTGATATGTTGAAGCATGTACTGAACAAGATTGGTGGAAACAGACACAAGGTTAAGATTGCTGTAGTCTAGTCTAATTCAATCATTTTTAGTAATCTTTGAGAACATTTATGGTTGATGTTACCGGTGCCAGTGGACCACTTTGTGCTTTAGGCCTGGTGGAGCTTGGTCCACCGGGCTGATGTTTGGAATGGCTCGCAGATCCACATACAGTCTGCATATGATATACAGTCTGTTAATCAATTGAACTACAGTAGTTAGTTTTTATCATCCGAATGCACCAATATGTCTTCATTCTTCCCAGATGAAGGAACTAGGTAATGTTCATCATCTGAATGCACCATCTGAAGCTTTTCCACACTCATGATACATGAGAGGTTTATCAGCTGTATGCAACTTCCTGTGAGTTTTTATAAGTCACAAACAACTGAATCCCTTACCACACTCAGAACATTCATGAGGTTTATCATCCGTATGCACAATCAAGTGACTTATTGTATTGGAACGTTTTCTGAATCTTTGGCCCGCATTCAGCACACTTGAAATGTTTAGGACCCGTTTGTAGCGTCCTATGGGCATTTATTTATTTATTTACTTTATATATATATATATATATATATATATATATATATATATATATATATATATATATATATTTATATATTTATATATATATATATTTATATATATATATTTATATATATATATATATATATATATATATATATATATATATATTTATATATATATATATATATATATATATATAAATATATATATATATTTATATATATATATTTATATATATTTATATATATATATTTATATATATATATATATATATATATATATATATATATTTATATATATATATATATATATATATATATATATATATATATATATATTTATATATATATATATATATATATATGTCGTACCTAATAGCCAGAACGCACTTCTCAGCCTACTACTCAAGGCCCGATTTGCCTAATAAGCCAAGTTTTCATGAATTAATGTTTTTTCGTCTACCTAACCTAACCTAGCTTTTTTTGGCTACCTAACCTAACCTTACCTATAAATATAGGTTAGGTTAGGTTAGGTAGGGTTGGTTAGGTTCGGTCATATATCTACGTTAATTTTAACTCCAATAAAAAAAAATTGACCTCATACATAGAGAAAAGGGTAGCTTTATCATTTCATAAGAAAAAAATTATAGTAAATATATTAATTCAGGAAAACTTGGCTTATTAGGCAAATCGGGCCTTGAATAGTAGGCTGAGAAGTGAGTTCTGGCTACTAGGTACGACATATATATATATATATATATATATATATATATATATATTTATATATATATATATATATATATGTATTTATATATATTTATATATATATATTTATATATATTTATATATATATATATATATATTTATATATATATATATATATTTATATATATATATATATATATATATATATTTATATATATATATATATATATATATATATATTTATATTTATATATATTTATATATATATATGTCGTACCTAATAGCCAGAACGCACTTCTCAGCCTACTATTCAAGGCCCGATTTGCCTAATAAGCCAAGTTTTCATGAATTAATGTTTTTTCGTCTACCTAACCTACCTAACCTAACCTAACCTAGCTTTTTTTGACTACCTAACCTAACCTTACCTATAAATATAGGTTAGGTTAGGTTAGGTAGGGTTGGTTAGGTTCGGTCATATATCTACGTTAATTTTAACTCCAATAAAAAAAAATTGACCTCTTACATAGAGAAAAGGGTTGCTTTATCATTTCATAAGAAAAAAATTATAGTAAATATATTAATTCAGGAAAACTTGGCTTATTAGGCAAATCAGGCCTTGAATAGTAGGCTGAGAAGTGAGTTCTGGCTACTAGGTACGACATATATATATATATTTATATATATATATATATATATATATATATATATATATATATATATATATATTTATATATATATATATATATATATATATATATATATATATATATATATATATATATATTTATATATATATATGTCGTACCTAGTAGCCAGAACGCACTTCTCGGCCTACTATGCAAGGCCCGATTTGCCTAATAAGCCAAGTTTTCATGAATTAATTGCTTTTCGACTACCTAACCTACCTAACCTAACCTAACCTAACTTTTTCGGCTACCTAACCTAACCTAACCTATAAAGATAGGTTAGGTTAGGTTAGGTAGGGTTGGTTAGGTTCGGTCATATATCTACGTTAATTTTAACTCCAATAAAAAAAAAATTGACCTCTTACATAATGAAATAGGTAGCTTTATCATTGCATAAGAAAAAAATTATAGAAAATATATTAATTCATGAAAACTTGGCTTATTAGGCAAATTGGGCCTTGCATTGTAGGCTGAAAAGTGAGTTCTGGCTACTAGGTACGACATATATATATATATTTATATATATTTATATATATATATATATATATATATATATATATATATATATATATTTATATTTATATATATATATATATATATATATATATATATATATATATATATATATATATATATATATATATATATACATATATATATATATATACACACAGACACACACACAAGATGGTACATGAGGTTTATGAGAGTACATAGCATTAATATTTTTAAATTCTTGTAAAGCAATTAACACCCATAGGGCTCTGGCAGGCCCTTAATCAACAGATAAATTTAAGTTGGCCCGGTTGGTCCGTGAGCCCAGTTGATCCGGCATTTCATTTAGAAAATAATCTAGTTTTCTCTTGAAGATGTCCATGGTTGTTCCGGCAATATTTCTTATACTCGCTGGGAGGATGTTGAACAACTCTGGACATCTGATGTTTATAGTATAAAATCTGCAATTTTGATCATTAAAGTGATGATTGTCATAGATACTTGATAAGAGGTTTAGTTTGGATCTAAACTAGGTTGCCTGTATAATGTTTGATTTCTTTATTTTGACTGCACCTTAGTATTTGGAAATTATCACTGTTAAACATACATCATGTTATTTTCTTCTGCCCAGTTAAAAACTTTATTAACATTTGCTTGCAGTTTTTCAATTTCTTCAGCAGAGGTAATTTTCATGGTTTGTCATAGAGGTCAAGTAACTGTGAGAATCATGATCTTCCCGCTCTAAAATCTATCATGTATTATCAGCTATTGGGTTTGCCAAAATTATCAGGGTAGGTTATGTTTGGTCATATTTCTACAATATTTCTACATTAGCTCATCATTGTTCGTGAATATGAGGTCCAGCATGTTATCGTTCCTAGTCCGTTTTGTTATCTGCTGACTGAGCGAGAATTTGTCACAGAATCTCAGTAGTTCTCTGACCTGTGATTGGTTATTTCCATTTCCATTTTGGGTGTGTTGTTTTGGTAGTGATTCGTTCAGTTCTGGTAGTAGTGCGGTTGTTGTGTGGTGTAGTACTTGTGTGCTTGTTAATGACTTGATTCCAGTCTTGTGGGTATCTCCTTTCCCCTACGGGCCAACTGCTTTGTATTACCTATATATATATATATATATATTATCTTACCTATATGTATATTTTGCCAAAATTTGCCATATATCTCATTATTTACTCCTCTGCCTAGCAACAAGTCTGTCTAATTATACTCATTAACTATTTTTCAAAGTTCCCCATAGTGTCTTTTATTGAAATCGAGTTCATGAACCGTTTCAATGTCCTTATTTTCTTCTACATTATATCTTAAAGTATATTTAAATGTTATTGGTATTATTGTTATTAAATGTTGTGACATTGCATTGCAATTGAGCTATGTTGTTTACCATACCATTCATTTCGTGAGTATAAGTATAGATGCCACACTTGTGACAGGTAAAACCATGCCTTTTTTGAAAAACAGCACCGTCTGTTGCACGTAAGAGCAACCCACGCTATATTATGTTGAGATATTATTTCAATATTTCCGATTGCATTGATAATTTGAATTTTCATAGATTTCAATTTATTTTCATTTCGATTTAATAATTTTGTGGGACATTGCATTGGAATTGAGCTGTGTTGTTTACCATACTGTTCATTTCATGAGTATAGTTTATTTTTTAATTTTTTAATTTAATTTTTTTAGCTGTTCTTATTTTTCAGTGATGGGAATATCAGAGCATTTGATGGTCCCAATTTTCTGATGGAAGCATCAGACCATTATGGAATGCATCGAATGAGGTAGTTTGGAATGGTGGGGAGGACGAGAGGGGGGGATGGTGGGGAAGACGAGGGGACTGGGGAGTTGGGGATGGTGGGGACAGGGGAATGGAGAATGCTAGGGAGGACAAAGGGACAGGTGAATGGGAGATGGTGGGGGAGGAAGAGGGGACAGGGGAGGGGGAAAAGGTAAGGAGGACGATGGGATGAGGAAGTGGGAATAGTGGGGAGGATGTGGGGACGGGGAAGCGGGAAGGACGAGAGGACTGTGGAATGGGGAATGGTGGAAAGGACGAGGGGACGGAGGAAGACTGGAGAACAGGGGAACACCTCAATAAACGCCAACAATGTTATTACTCTGTGGCTTCTTGTCTCCTGACAAAGTGAATTATAATTATATATATCAATTAATTCTTGTAAATTTCCAGAAGCCTGTATCAACACCCACACTAATGCAACTGAAAGAGATGTTGAGACAAGTATTGCTGATATGTTGAAGAACGCCCCAAACAAACTCAATGGAAACAGATACAAGGTAAAGTTTGCCAATTTGCTGTATTCTAATTCAATCTCTTTTTAGTAATCTTTGAGAATATTTATGCTATGAATAAGATAAAATAATGTAACTGATTTTGACTAAATATGTAGATATATTTAATTTTCTGAGCACTAATAATGAAAGAAAACCAAAATAAGAGGTGGCTACTATCTCTAACAATGGACTGGAATAATGCAGGATATAATATTGTTTTATAAAGATTCTTGTTTTAGTTTTTTTTTCTATAATATGGAAAGGGTTTTTACTTAATAAATTAAATATTTTATAATAAAACAATTTATGTAATATTGAAATCAATTAGTAACAAACAATATTTCATTACAGGGTGGTGAAGCAAGAAGACATGTGCATCACACAACAGACTTGGATATGACGAATACTGAAAATGGTGGCGAGCCTGATGGCATACCGCTGAATCTTCTCTAGTGTCTATATATGTGTGTGTGTGTATATATATATATTTATAATAAATATATATATATATATATACGTTATATATATATATATATATATATATATATATATATATATATATATTTAATATATATATATATATATATATATATATATATATATATATATATATATATATATATATATAATATATTTATATATATATTTATATATATATATATATATATATATATATATATATATATATATATATATATATATATTATATTATAATATATACACACACATATATAAATATATATATATATATATATATATATAGGTTAGATAGGTTATGTTAGGTTAGGTAGCGTTGGTTAGTTATCATATATCTACGTTAGTTTTAACTCGTTTTAACTAGTTTTAGTTAGTTTTAACTAAAACTAGCTAGTTTTAACTATATATATATTATATATATATATATATATATATATATATATATATATATATATATATATATATATATATATATATATATATATATATATATATATTATAAAAAGTTTGTACATAGTACAAAGGTACATAAGCTGGAGAGACAGGCAGGTGTAGCTGGTAAGGTGCTCCAGTGGATAAGGGAGTATCTAAGCAATAGGAAGCAGAGAGTTACGGTGAGGGGTAAGACCTCCGATTGGCGTGAAGTCACCAGTGGAGTCCCACAGGGCTCTGTACTCGGTCCTATCTTGTTTCTGATATATGTAAATGATCTCCCAGAGGGTATCGATTCATTTCCCTCAATGTCTGCGGACGATGCTAAAATTATGAGAAGGATTAAAACAGAAGAGGACTGTTTGAGGCTTCAAGAAGACCTAGACAAGCTGAAGGAATGGTCGAACAAATGGTTTAGAGTTTAACCCAACCAAATGTAATCTAATGAAGATAGGTGTAGGGAGCAGGAGGCCAGATACAAGGTATCATCTGGGAGAGGAAATTCTTCTGGAGTCAGAGAAGGAAAAAGACTTGGGGGTTGATATCACGCCAGACCTGTCTCCTGCAGCACATATCAAGCGGATAACATCAGCGGCATATGCCAGGCTGGCCAACATACGAACGGCATTCAGAAACTTGTATAAAGAATCATTCAGAACTTTGTATACCACATATGTCAGGCCAATCCTGGAGTATGCAGCCCCAGCATGGAGTCCATATGTAGTCAAGGATAAGACTAAACTGGAAAAGGTTCAAAGGTTTGCCACCAGACTAGTACCCGAGCTGAGAGGTATGAGCTACGAGGAGAGACTACGGGAATTAAACCTCACTTCGCTGGAAGACAGAAGAGTTAGGGGGGACATGATCACCACATTCAAGATTCTCAAGGGAATCGACAGAGTTGATAAAGACAGGCTATTTAACACAAGGGGCACACGCACTAGAGGACACAGGTGGAAACTGAGTGCCCAAATGAGCCACAGAGATATTAGAAAGAACTTTTTTTAGTGTCAGAGTGGTTGACAAATGGAATGCATTAGGAACTAATGTGGTGGAGGCTGACTCCATACTTAGTGTAATGTATGGAGTCATATCTACACTTTCAAGTGTAGATATGATAGAGCCCAATAGGCTCAGGAACCTGTACACCTGTTGATTGACGGTTGAGAGGCGGGACCAAAGAGCCAGAGCTCAACTCCCGCAAGCACAACTAGGTGAGTACAACTAGGGGAGTACACACACACACACACACACACACACACGCACACGAGGCCTTGGGCCTCGTAGCCTGGTGGATAGTGCACAGGACTCGTAATTCTGTGGCACGGGTTCGATTCCTACACGAGGCAGAAACAAATGGGAAAAGTTTCTTTCACCCTTAATGCCCCTGTTACCTAGCAGTAAATAGGTACCTGGGAGTTAGTCAGCTGTCACTGGCTTCTTTCTGGGGTGTGTGTGTGTGTGGTGTGGGAAAAAAAAGTAGTTAGTAAACAGTTGATTGACAGTTGAGAGGTGGGCCGAAAGAGCAAAGCTCAACCCCCGCAAACACAACTAGGAGAATACACACCAACCAATTAACACACAAGTAACCACAGTCACATTCAGTATATATATTTGTATATAATGGAAATAAGAAAATTTTAAAAACGTCTGTAATATATTTGCAACAATGGACTAAGATTTGAGTGACTGAAATTAACGTTTTATAAACATTAAAAACACGTTTTTTTATGTAAATAGTTATAGTGTCACCTTTCTGCCACTAAATAAAAACGTTACAAAACTTTTATGTTTGCTGGACTGTAACCCTCTTAAGTAACCCCTGTACCCTCTTTTGTAACCCCTGTACCATCTTAAGTAACCCCTGTACCCTCTTATGTAACCCCTGTACCATCTTATGTAACCCCTGTACCATCTTATGTAACACCTGTACCCTCTTATGTAACCCCTGTACCCTCTTATGTAACCCCTGTACCCTCTTATGTAACCCCTGTAAAATCTTATGTAACCCCTGTACCCTCTTATGTAACCCCTGTACCATCTTATGTAACCCCTGTACCATCTTATGTAACCCCTGTAACATCTTATGTAACCCCCGTACCCTCTTATGTAACCCCTGTACCCTCTTATGTAACCCCTGTACCATCTTATGTAACCCCTGTACCCTCTTATGTAACCCCTGTAACATCTTATGTAACCCCTGTACCCTCTTATGTAACCCCTGTACCATCTTATGTAACCCCTGTACCCTCTTATGTAACCCCTGTAACATCTTATGTAACCCCTGTACCATCTTATGTAACCCCTGTACCCTCTTATGTAACCCCTGTACCGTCTAATGTAACCCCTGTACCGTCTAATGTAACCCCTGTACCAGAAGTGAAATATGAGACTAGAACCGTCCCAAACCCGAGGAGAACCTCAGGGATCGAACTCGGTCATAGTCAAAAGTGGCGTGGGAGTCCATAGAATGGGATGGGTTGCGTCAGGGGAGACGTTGTGGGTCGCAGAGGGTAAAATGTATGGGACGTTATGGCTCATGTGGGTAAGAGGGGAGGATAAGTATGTGGACATGTGTACATCACCTCAAAGGTTTCTATAGTGCCTCGCAAACGTCAAGCCGCCTGCTATCGCTGTATCTATCGATGATTTCTGTGTTGTTTACTAGGATTTCTCTGGCGATGGTTTGGTTATGGGAAGAGATTATATGTTCCTTAATGGAGCCCTGTTGCTTATGCATCGTTAAACGCCTAGAAAGAGATGTTGTTGTCTTGCCTATATACTGGGTTTTTTGGAGCTTACAGTCCCCAAGTGGGCATTTGAAGGCATAGACGACGTTAGTCTCTTTTAAAGCGTTCTGTTTTGTGTCTGGAGAGTTTCTCATGAGTAGGCTGGCCGTTTTTCTGGTTTTATAGTAAATCGTCAGTTGCATCCTCTGATTTTTGTCTGTAGGGATAACGTTTCTATTAACAATATCTTTCAGGACCCTTTCCTCCGTTTTATGAGCTGTGGAAAAGAAGTTCCTGTAAAATAGTCTAATAGGGGGTATAGGTGTTGTGTTAGTTGTCTCTTCGGAGGTTGCATGGTTTTTCACTTTCCTTCTTATGATGTCTTCGATGAAACCATTGGAGAAGCCGTTATTGACTAGGACCTGCCTTACCCTACAGCGTTCTTCGTCGACTTGCTTCCATTCTGAGCTGTGGCTGAGAGCACGGTCGACGTATGCGTTAACAACACTCCTCTTGTACCTGTCAGGGCAGTCGCTGTTGGCATTTAGGCACATTCCTATGTTTGTTTCCTTTGTGTAGACTGCAGTGTGGAAACCTCCGCCCTTTTCCATGACTGTTACATCTAGAAAAGGCAGCTTCCCATCCTTTTCCGTCTCGTAAGTGAAACGCAGCACGGAACTCTGCTCAAATGCCTCCTTCAGCTCCTGCAGATGTCTGACATCAGGTACCTGTGTAAAAATGTCGTCAACATACCTGCAGTATATGGCCGGTTTCAAGTTCATGTCGACTAAGACTTTTTGCTCGATGGTACCCATGTAGAAGTTTCTTACTTTTTCGGTCATATTTAATAATATATATATAATTATATATATATAATATAATATACACACGAGCTCGAGTTAAAGCTGTAGCAGCTCCCTATGCAGGTGACTTCCTATTAGCAACCCCAATGTCAGCAACCAGCAAGCGTTTCAGACCGCAAGCCCTCTGAATTGTCCTATCGCTCTGCCTGTAGTTAACAATTAACTGCTCGTAGCTGGTAATTGTTACGTGCTAGTCACTGAACCAGTGCGTCTCTGCATTGAATATATAAATTTAATATATGTTACGGATTTGGAACTCTCCTTATGTTGGAAGAATCAGCGTCTACATTTCTGAATTATACGACCTCTTGTCCATTTGAGAGTCTGACTCAATAAAGGACAAAATTCCGACAAAATTCAGATAAGTTAGTCATTTTGTCTATTGATTTATTAATGTCCAATTTAATTAATAGATAGTATTCTAGAGTAATTGTTGCATTTGGACAGTATACCCACAAATGCACTTGTCCTTCAGAATTCCATTAATTTGCAAGTATTTAGTAGGATGAGCAATCTTGAGTATTTGAATTGTCAATTTATACTCAGATTTGAGTTTCGATAAGAGTGTTAGTTTAAAACCCCCAAAAATGGTCAGGTTAGTGAATTGCCTGGTCAGTGACTGGCTAGGTCAGTGATTGGCTAGGTCAGTGACAGGCTTGGTCAGTGACTGGCTAGGTCAGTGATTGGCTAGGTCAATGACTAGCTAGGTCAGTGACTGGCTAGGTCAGTGATTGGCTAGGTCAGTGACAGGCTTGGTCAGTGATTGGCTAGGTCAATGACTAGCTAGGTCAGTGACTGGCTAGGTCAGTGATTGGCTAGGTCAGTGACTGGCTAGGTCAGTGATTGGCTAGGTCAGTGACAGGCTTGGTCAGTGATTGGCTAGGTCAATGACTAGCTAGGTCAGTGACTGGCTAGGTCAGTGATTGGCTAGGTCAGTGACAGGCTTGGTCAGTGATTGGCTAGGTCAATGACTAGCTAGGTCAGTGACTGGCTAGGTCAGTGATTGGCTAGGTCAGTGACAGGCTTGGTCAGTGATTGGCTAGGTCAATGACTAGCTAGGTCAGTGACTGGCTAGGTCAGTGACTAGCTAGGTCAGTGACTGGCTAGGTCAGTGACTAGCTAGGTCAGTGACTGGCTAGGTCAGTGACTGCCTAGGTCAGTGACTAGCTAGGTCAGTGACTGGCTAGGTCAGTGACTAGCTAGGTCAGTGACTGGCTAGGTCAGTGACTGGGTAGGTCAGTGGGTGGTTATGACAGTGAGTAAGGTAGGAACATAAAGAGAAGTGAGGATATCTGCGCAGTGTACCAGCCTCCTATTCTTCACACACGGAGGCATTACCGGGTCCTGCAACACCCTCCTCCCCCCCCCCCCCTTCTCCACACACATTATTTACTTTCACACAGTTTTACACAGACGCCCATTACCGCCAGAAACAGAGCTGTTGACCGAGAATATAAGAGGAAGCGGGTAAATATCCAGGTGACAGCTCCAGCAGCTACAACAATAGCGGGTAACTGCCCGTTAGTGAGACGCAGCTGAGAGTTTACCGTAATAACTACAGTACACGCTCAGTTTCAGCAGTGGAGAACATTTACCACTCATCCTCTTGACGTAACCCTGGATAGTACTCAATAGATTTCCCAGACATGACCGTGGCCTGTTTAGGGAAGAATATCTCTACCTGACCCTGCCTAGTATATAAAATACCAAAGCGACCTTTCTATTGTGCTTGTTCACATGCACATCTCCTGTGCCAGGTAAGTACGACGGGCTCACCATAGCCCGTGCTGCTTGGAACATTTTGTTCCCAGTAGCTGATCTAAAACAACAAAAACTTTCCATTGTTAATATCAATGTTACTGAGAAAATCCACTGGAGCTTTTAGGTGACCCCGAAACATTGACCAGCGTAATGCCAGCCTACCACTGTACCACCCTGACTTAGTTAAGTTATACAACCTCGGATTCAGTGAACCTCTCCAGGACTTCAGGAGAGGCCTCCAGATGTCTTGTCGATTCAGTAGACTCACAGGTTGTATAACTTCAGGTCAGGGTGGTATAGGGAAGAGGTTGCGGCTGCAGTACGCTGGTCGTGAGTTCGAGTCCCCTAAGAGCTTCAGTTGATTTTCTAATTGATATATATCACTTATTTCTGTGTAACTAATGTTATTGTTCCTGCAACTATTGATGTTAAAATGACTGTTTCTATGATTATTGATGTTATAGGACATGTGACTAATTACGTCATGTTCTCTCAATAACTGATATTTAAGTTTCTTTTCCCATTGACTCCTAAGTATGATGGTAATGTTCAAGCAAGAATTAACGTCACGAGTCCTACCATCATTGTTGTTGTACTTGTTACTGATATGTTTAACGACACGGTTCATCCTTCTGTTGCTGATTAGGGTACTGTTAAGATTGCTGTTACCATTTCTGTTATTACAGAAACTTATTGCTGATGCTGTTTCTCCTAATGTTTCTGCTACTGTTGCTGCTTCTGTTCTACTGTTGAATTTGCCATTTTCCTCATTCTTTCTCCTGGCATTGCTGTTACAGTACTTGCTGTTTTTCATTGTTCAAGTTAATGATGCTACCGTTTTTGTTCTACTGTTACTACTACTACTAACGTTTGTGCTACTGCTTAAGGTATTTTATTATTTTAAAGTATTTTACTGTTGCTGCCGTTGCACATCTTGAAGTTCCTTTAGCTACCAATACTGTTCCCGTTTTAATGCTGTTTTGATCTCTCCTGCTGCTGTTGCTGCACATACTGACAATGCTACCGTTGCTGCTCTACTGTTCCAGCGTGAAGATTTGTTTCTCAAACAAACACACGTTAAACAAATAAGAAAACTACTTCATTAGATTATTGACCGATTGTTTGCTAGACAAAGCAAAGTAATAACTGAAATTACTCTCATGGGAGAGAGAATACAGGTTGCGTCTTTATGAAACAATAGTGCAGGAGGTCTCATTCAGGGGGCTGGGAATATTATACTCTGTCACATTTATATTAATTCTTTCATTTCCTGAGTAACATTATGTAACATTATGTAACATTATGTAACGTTATGCAACTCCTAATTTAGAGCTGTTACAGTTTAGCCGCAGCTTTAGACAGAGTCGACGTCCAACACGGAACTTTTAAGACCACGTCTTTAAGCTGTCTAAGGCAAACGTCAAAGGAAACTTTGAGGGAATAATAGCCATTTTCTATTTGGAGACAAATACTTAGAAAAAACACTTACTATCCAGGAACAAAAATCTTGTCTCTGTGTATATTTGTAGATGAGACATAGGTATTATATTTGAGTCAGAATGCACTTAGTATCGTTTATGGAGCCTGCAGATATGTGAGCTTCGTTCTGATGTCCGCACCTCAGTCGTATTATGTAAAGTAAAACACGATAAGTGTCACTTTAGGAACATGCAGGTTGACAAGTTATCACTTTGGAAACCATAGTCTAGCACAACTCTGTTCTGAAAACAGGAAGTGATCAAATTTTTGTCCAGGGAGCTGGAAATTGGCTGGTTTAAGTACTGGTAGTTGAAGGTTGACAGGATTACTTCCTGGAGCTGAAGGTTGACGGAATCATTTCTTGGAAGCTGTTGGTTGATAGGATTATGTTTCTGGAACCGATAGTTGACTGTATTATGCTCTGGAAGCTAGTGGTAGCATGTAGTATATTATCCTGCAGTGATTCTCACGTTGGCATTCCAGCGGCAGTTGACTTATTGGATCACGTTTTTGAGTCGGGTACAACAGCGAGTCATATTTCCCAAGGCGAGACAGATTCTTGAAGTAGGGAATGAAGGAAGCAGTAATGTGGCAATAGTGAGGTAAAAAGCTGAACAGTGTTGTTACCACGACAAGCTGCTGACGAAACATAATCAGGTAATATACATTACATTCAAGTGCTGAGGAAACAGCCAGGTAGAAGTAACAAGGTGCCGAGGAAACATGATCAGGTGATAACGTTAGAAGGCGAGTACCAAGTGATAATTAGAAGATAAAATACGCTCAGGAACTATATTTTTCCTACTCCAACACATTGCTTTCGAAGGTAACTAGGAAACGTATCTAAGATACCTTTTACCCCTGCCAGACTAAACAAAGTTTCAACTAGGCCTGAGATATCGTTCCCAATACAGCCTCTCTCCAACTCCACCAAATAAGTACCTTCTTCTATGGGAAAAAGAAGCATTTCCAGTGATACTTATCCATTCCACCAAAACATAAACATCCCATTTCACCCACAAAGCAACTACCGCCGGAACTTGGAATCGGTGCAGCGTGATCCACCATCTCGTGGTCTTCTTGCTCTCCATAAAACGAAACTTTTCTAAAAGAACTTCTCGGCCACTTTGCTGATCTAGACTCTTAACATTTGTTGTAATTTATCATAAATTTATTGCCCTAAGTTCCTCCTTGACGGTTGTAAATGTTTAGCAGCGGGAACATGGCAGCGCTCTATAACGGTACCTGTCCTCTACCAACTACCTCAAGACCTCTGCTCTCCACAGGTTACTGTACCGTCCACTACCACAGGTTACTGTACCGTCCACTACCACAGGTTACTGTACCGTCCACTACCACAGGTTACTGTACCGTCACTACCACAGGTTACTGTACCGTCCACTACCACAGGTTACTGTACCGTCCACTACCACAGGTTACTGTACCGTCCACTACCACAGGTTACTGTACCGTCACTACCACAGGTTACTGTACCGTCCACTACCACAGGTTACTGTACCGTCCACTACCACAGGTTACTGTACCGTCCACTACCACAGGTTACTGTACCGTCACTACCACAGGTTACTGTACCGTCCACTACCACAGGTTACTGTACCGTCCACTACCACAGTCCACTGTACCGTCCACTACCACAGGTTACTGTACCGTCCACTACCACAGTCCACTGTACCGTCCAATGCCAGAGGTTACTGTACCGTCCACTACCACAGTCCACTGTACCGTCCACTACCACAGGTTACTGTACCGTCCACTACCACAGGATACTGTACCGTCACTACCACAGGTTACTGTACCGTCCACTACCACAGATTACTGTACCGTCCACTACCACAGGTTACTGTACCGTCACTACCACAGGTTACTGTACCGTCACTACCACAGGTTACTGTACCGTCACTACCACAGGTTACTGTACCGTCCACTACCACAGGTTACTGTACCGTCCACTACCACAGGTTACTGTACAGTCCATTACCACAGGTTAATGTACCGTCCACTACCACAGGATACTGTACCGTCACTACCACAGGTTACTGTACCGTCCACTACCACAGATTACTGTACCGTCCACTACCACAGGTTACTGTACCGTCACTACCACAGGTTACTGTACCGTCACTACCACAGGTTACTGTACCGTCACTACCACAGGTTACTGTACCGTCCACTACCACAGGTTACTGTACCGTCACTACTACAGGTTACTGTACAGTCACTACCACAGGTTACTGTACCGTCCACTACCACAGGTTACTGTACCGTCCACTACCACAGGTTACTGTACCGTCCACTACCACCGGTTACTGTACCGTCACTACCACAGGTTACTGTAAGTAGTAGGGATGGCAACGCACAGGTACCTTTTTTTGGGGGGGAAAAAGGTACCTGTGAGAGCCATGGTTTTCAGGTCCAAAGGGGAAAAAGGTACCTGTGAGAGCCATGGTTTTCAGGTCCAAAGGGGAAAAAGTTACCTGTGTGAGCCAGGGTTTTTCAGGCAAATTTGGGGAGTCACAGATTTGGAAGTAAGGATTTCTTATAACGAAAAATAATGTCATACGAGTTTGTTAAAGTTCTTATGAGAAAAATAATTTCCGAGACATAGAAGTTTGTTAAGGCCTTATGGGACAAATTCAAGTAACGTATGTAGCTCTTTAGGGCTTCCAGGAGAACTCTACGGACATATTTTACATGTTTTCAACTTACAAAATCGTCTATGTAAGCCTTAGTTATTCATATAAATTTAGAAAATCACCTGTGTAAGTCATGGTTTTCAAGTCTCGTACCTCACACCCCCCTCCCTCCCCCCTTACCTCGCAATCTGTCGCGTCACCTTTATTTACTTTACGCCCGGCCAGCCAGCCCTCTTATCTTATCTTATCTTCCCATAATATCTGGACCGTCCCTCCTCTCTCTCTCTCTCTCCTTTCATTCAGTTCAACTATTTTCCAACATCGTATGTTTGCTCCTTTTCATTAAGCAAGTCAGTTTTACACAAATAAATCATGATAGTAAGCATGTTCTAGCTCACGTTCCCCCACCTTAGTCCCCTGTCGTATAATGAATACTATCATTCCAATCCCTCTAAAATTTAAAAATAATCATATTTCAAATGTAGTTCAATACAGTAATTTAGTTACCAAGCTCCAGCGCTTGTCCTCCGCCTTAGCTCTCTCTCGTATCTTCGTTAGTATCAGTCCAATTTCCCTGAAATTTTTACCCTCTGTATTTCAGGCATCATAAATAAGATCAAAACAGTTACCAAGCTCCAGCGCTTGTCCTCCGCCTTAGCTCTCTCTCGTATCTTCGTTAGTATCAGTCCAATTTCCCTGAAATTTTTACCCTCTGTATTTCGGGCGCCGTAAATAAGATCAAAACAGTTACCAAGCTCCAGCGCTTGTCCTCCGCCTTAGCTCTCTCTCGTATCTTCGTTAGTATCAGTCCAATTTCCCTGAAATTTCTACCCTCTGTATTTCAGGCACCGTAAATAAGATCAAAACAGTTACCAAGCTCCAGCGCTTGTCCTCCGCCTTAGTTCTCTTTCGTATCTTTGTAAATAAACCATCAATTTCCCTTAAATTTTTACCCTCTGTATTTCAGACACCGTAAATAAAATCAAGTCAGTTATCGAGCTCCAGCTCTCGTCCCCGCCTTAATTCTCTTTCGTATCTTTGTAAATAACCCATCAATTTCCCTAAAATTAAAAGCAGACATACTTCAAAGTTAGTAAATAAGATCAAGTCAGTTACTGAGCTCCAGCTCTCGTCCCCCACCCTCTTCCACCCTCAAGTCTTTGTAAATAAACCATCAATTTCCCCGAAATTTTTACCCTCTGTATTTCAGACATAGTAAATATGATGAAAACAATTATAAAACTCTAGCTCTTGTCCTCTGTCCAAGTTCACTCCTGTAAATTCATTACTATCAATCCAAATCCCCCTGAGATTTAAACACCCAACTACATTTTCAGACATAGTAAATAAAACCCAGTTCAGTTATCAAGTTTCAACTCTTGTGCCCCAGCTTAGTTCATTTGTGCAAGTTCTTTATTTTCCAACTAAATCACCCTGAGATTTAAGATCACCGTATTTCTAACGTAGTAAAATTAATCGGGGCATTAACCAAGCTCCATTTCCTCAGCCTTAGATCATCAGACATAAATATATTCGATCAAGTCCCTCTCCAGCCTATCTGTTTATCAGAGTATTTACTTTACCCTTCTCATCCCCAACGTATCCAAACCTTCAATAATCGTACTGTATTTGCATATTTTCTCTATATTCAGCTGTGTTCTTCACATTTTGTCCATGTTTTCTATGTTCACTCCATGTTCTTCAAATGTTCACAGTCCCATTCAGTTCATATTTTCACAAGTATCTCCATTTTTTCTGTAATCTTTCTCTTAGTCTCATTACTTTCTCTACAAATTCTAGTCATATTTTCTATGTTTTCATGTTCATCACATGTTCTCTTTACAACTTTTATACTCAATATTCATGCTAACTTCCATATTTTGTGTTCTTTGCAATATTCATGTTCCTCTACAAGTTCATGTTCCTCACAAGATCACTTCGTTTTTTCACCTTCACTTACATGTTTTCTACATTCTTTGTCATATTCTCCATGTTCTTCACAAGTCCATTGTTCATTCTTTGTATTCCCTATTCTCCTTATCATGTTTTCATGTTCACTGTATTCATCAACTTTTCTTACATATGTTCTTTGCCATGTTCCCCATATGTTCTCTGGGTTTTTCCCCTATCTAACATTCCTTAACTAAAAAAATCTTTCGCCAATCAACTAAAACATAGTCACTTTCGTCATTTCTCAACTAAACCTATTATCCAGTCAACTAAAAATAGTCAGAAATATCCTCATTCAACACTGTTCTTAACTAAAACAACCTTTCTCTTAGCTAAAAATTGTCAAAGGAAACTTTTTCAGCACTTTCTTAACAGTCGCTATGTTTCATCAAGTAAGAAAAAATTGTCAAAGGAATCTTTCCAACACTGTTCATAACTAAACTTATTCCCTAGTCATCAGAAAATAACCGTGTTCTTCATGTTTCATTGTCATTTCATAACTAAAATTATCCATCAATCAGCAGAAAAAGTCATATTCATCATTTCGTAACAGCCATTATGTTTTCGTCAAGTAAGAAAATATAGTCAAAGATATCTATCATCGTCGTTCTTAACTGACATTTATACTTTGTGGAGCACTAAAAAATAGTCAGAAATAGCCTCATTCAACACCGTTCTTAACTAAAACAGCCTTTCGCTTAGCTAAAAATTGTCAAAGGAATCTTTTCAGCACTGTTCATAACTAACTTTATCCATAGTCAAGTAAGAAAATATAGTCAAAGATATCTATCATCGTCGTTCTTAACTGGCATTATACTTTGTGGATCACTAAAATAGTCACTGTCGTCATATTTGTCTTTTTCCTCAACTAAAAGAGTCAAATGTAACTTTTTCAACACTTTCGTAACTAAAATTATATGTCGCTAAGTAAGAAAAATAGTCAAATGTAACTTTTTCAGCACTTTCATAAAAATTATATGTCATTAAGTAAGAAAAATAGTCAAAGGTGCTCTCCGTAACACCAAAGTTACTCTTCGAGATAACAAAAAGACGCTCTCAAACACTCAAAAATTTACTCGCATCCTCAAAGTTATTCTCAGTCATCAAAAAGTTAATCTCAGTCATCAAAATGCTATTCTCCAAGTAGCCTTTCATTCATCAGAGAACTTTCTAAGACATCTTCGTTCATTAAAGTTAATCTCAGAGGCATAAAAGTTATTCTCGGAGCTATCAAAAAGTTAATCTCTAAAACAACAAAAGTTAATCTCTGTCATCAAAGTTGATCTGCAAGATATCTTCGAGACATCAAAGTTACTTTTCATTACATCAAAGACGCATTCAAATACTACCCATGTTCTCAGAAGTCATTCTCTAAGCCATCAATGTTCTTCTCTAAGACATAAAAGTTATTCTCTATGTCATCAAAAGTTATTCTCTGAGCTAACAAAATACTACTCATGTTCTCAAAGACATTCTCCAATTCATCAATGTTGTTTCAAAGACATCAAAGTTAATCTCAGAGTTATCCAAAGACATTCTCAAAGTCATCTAAAGTTATTCTCTAAGACATCAAAGTTATTCTAAGAGTTATCAAAAGTTATTCTCAGTCATGTTATGTTATTCTCTAACTCACTTCCATTCATCAAAAGACATTCTCTAAGCCCTCAAAGTTATTCCCAGAGTCATCAAAAAGTTATTCTTCAAAACATAAAATTTGCTCTGTAAGATATCTTCGTTCATCAAACTTATTCTCAGAGATATCTAAAGTTATTCTCAGAACAATCAAAGTTATTCTAAGACAACAAAGTCTTTCTCAGAGTCATCAAAGTTATTCTCAGAGTCACCTTTGTTATTCAAAGAAGCCTTCTGAGACATCCTCGTTCAACAAAAACTGTCCTCAGAGCCATCAAAAAGTTAAATACAGTCGTCAAAGTTATTCTCTAAGTATCTTTTCGTTCATCAGAGAAGCTTTCTAAGACATCTTTGTTCATCCAAGTTGTTCTCTAAGACATCAATCTTGTTCTCTAAGACATCAAAGATGTTCTCTAAATCATAAAAGTTAATCTCTAAGTTACCTTCGTTCATCAGAGAAACTTTCCAAAACATCTTCGTTCATCAAACTTGTTTTCAAAGTCATCAAATGTTATTCTCGAAGTCATCAAAGATATTTTCAGAGACATCTAAAGTTAATTTCTATGTTATAAAAGTTATTCTCAGAGACATCTAAAGTTAATCTTGGTCATCAAAGTTGTTCTCTAAACATCAATGTTGTTCTCCAAGACATCAAAGATGTTCTCAAAATCATAAAAGTTATTCCCAGAGCTATCAAAGTGATCTCTAATTCATCTTCGTTCTCCAAAAAGTTGTTCTCTAAGACACCTTCGTTCATCAAAGAAACTCTCCTTCTTCCATCATGTTATTCTTTAAGACATCTTCAGTCATAAAATTTTCTCTCCAAAATGTAACTAGTTCAGCTTTTCATACCAAACCTGCATTTCTGTTAAAATATATTTTCGCAGACACTTTACCCTAAAACTGTTCTCTGAACTATCCTAACTTAACTTACCTTACCTTACCTATCTTACCTAACTTTACCTATGTTACCTTACCTTACCTACCTTTCCTAACTTATCCTGCTTAACCTATCTTACCTAACTTTACCTATGTTACCTTACCTTACCTACCTTTCCTAACTTAACCTGCTTAACCTATCTTACCTAACTTTACCTATCTTACCTAACTTTACCTATGTTACCTTACCTTACCTACCTTTCCTAACTTAACCCGCTTAACCTATCTTACCTAACTTTACCTATCTTACCTAACTTAACTTTCATAACCTAACTTTACCTATCCTAACATAACTTACCTTACCTTCCCTATCTTACCTAACTTATCCTGCTTAACCTATCTTACCTAACTTTACCTATGTTACCTTACCTTACCTACCTTTCCTAACTTAACCTGCTTAACCTATCTTACCTAACTTTACCTATCTTACCTAACTTTACCTATGTTACCTTACCTTACCTACCTTTCCTAACTTAACCCGCTTAACCTATCTTACCTAACTTTACCTATCTTACCTAACTTAACTTTCATAACCTAACTTTACCTATCCTAACATAACTTACCTTACCTTCCTTATCTTACCTAACTTTACCTATCCTAACATAACTTACCTTACTTTCCCTAACTTAACCTAACTTTACCTATCCTAACATAACTTACCTTACCTTCCCTATCTTACCTAACTTTACCTATCCTAACATAACTTACCTTACTTTCCCTAACTTAACCTAACTTTACCTATCCTAACTTAACTTACCTTTCATAACCTAACTTTACCTATCCTAACATAACTTACCTTACCTTCCCTAACTTAACCTAACTTTACCTGCTTAACATAACTTACCTTACCTTCCCTATCTTACCTAACTTTACCTATCCTATCCTAACCTAACTTGTCTTACCTAACTTAATCTTACTTTCCCAAACTGATGTATCCTAAGTTATCTAGTCCAACCAGACATGCTCTAACTTACATAAGTATTTCTTCTTGTCTTTTGTGTTTCGTCAATCATTGTCTCATATTCATTTACTCATTTCATTAGTTAATTCTCAAATGGTCACTTATGGATTTCAAGTGCTATTTGTTATATATGGGCATTTACTCATTTCATTAGTTAATTTCTCAAATGGTCACTTATGCATTTCAATGCTATTTGTTAGAGATTGGATATTTAAGCATTTCAAAGGATTTTTGTTATATATGGGAACTTACTCATTTCAAGGGATAATTTCTCAAATGGACGTTTTGCATTTCAAGTGTTATTTGTTTAAGATTGGGTGTTTAATCATTTCAAAGGTTTTTCTTATATATGGGAACTTACTCGTTTCAAAGGCTAATTTCTCAAATGGTCATTTTTGCAGATCAAGGGTTATTTGTTAAAGTTCATCAAGTTGCTCATAAGTTGTATTTATTATGTTTGTTATCATTTATTCTTATTCCCCAACCCCTTAACCTAACCTCTTGTAATCTTAGTGTATTTGGTAGGTTCTATCATATGTTCTTATTCCCCAACCCCTTAACCTAACCTCTTGTAATCGTAGTGTATTTGGTAGGTTCTATAATATGTTCTTATTCCCCAACCCTTTAACCTAACCTTTCAGATGTAGTTTGTTGAATATATTATCCTTTTCCTAACCTTTCAGATGTAGTTTTGTTTCTCCTTTTTGTATATTTTTACCCAAACCATCTTTCCTTCTTTACTTTGATTCTCCTACTCCTTCTAACCCTCCTTTTCTATCTCTCTCCCTTATTCTTTCTCTTCCTCCCCCTCTCTCTCCCTCATTTGCTCAAATGCTCTCTTGTTTCTCAAATTCAAGTCTTATTGCTCCCATTCTCACACCCTCACTCTCATTCACTTAGTTTTTCTTTTTCTCAAATTCAAGTCTTAGTGCTCCCATGCCCACACTCTCTCTCATTCTCTCTTCTTTGGTCCCATTTTCTTCCGCCCCCTCTCTCCTACTCCTTGCTCTTCTTTCATGCTCTCACTCCCTTGAGCTCTTGTTTCTCAATTTCAAGTCTTAGTAGATCTGATTCTTTACTATTGTAATTTTTATTATTACTATGATAAAGAATGAACTTATATGTGAAAACAAAGTAAAGAAGGAAAGAAGGTTTGGGTAAAAATATACAAAAAGGAGAAACAAAACTACATCTGAAAGGTTAGGAAAAGGATAATATATTCAACAAACTACATCTGAAAGGTTAGGTTAAAGGGTTGGGGAATAAGAACATATTATAGAACCTACCAAATACACTACGATTACAAGAGGTTAGGTTAAGGGGTTGGGGAATAAGAACATATGATAGAACCTACCAAATACACTAAGATTACAAGAGGTTAGGTTAAGGGGTTGGGGAATAAGAATAAATGATAACAAACATAATAAATACAACTTATGAGCAACTTGATGAACTTTAACAAATAACCCTTGATCTGCAAAAATGACCATTTGAGAAATTAGCCTTTGAAACGAGTAAGTTCCCATATATAAGAAAAACCTTTGAAATGATTAAACACCCAATCTTAAACAAATAACACTTGAAATGCAAAACGTCCATTTGAGAAATTATCCCTTGAAATGAGTAAGTTCCCATATATAACAAAAATCCTTTGAAATGCTTAAATATCCAATCTCTAACAAATAGCATTGAAATGCATAAGTGACCATTTGAGAAATTAACTAATGAAATGAGTAAATGCCCATATATAACAAATAGCACTTGAAATCCATAAGTGACCATTTGAGAATTAACTAATGAAATGAGTAAATGAATATGAGACAATGATTGACGAAACACAAAAGACAAGAAGAAATACTTATGTAAGTTAGAGCATGTCTGGTTGGACTAGATAACTTAGGATACATCAGTTTGGGAAAGTAAGATTAAGTTAGGTAAGACAAGTTAGGTTAGGATAGGATAGGTAAAGTTAGGTAAGATAGGGAAGGTAAGGTAAGTTATGTTAAGCAGGTAAAGTTAGGTTAAGTTAGGGAAGGTAAGGTAAGTTATGTTAGGATAGGTAAAGTTAGGTTATGAAAGGTAAGTTAAGTTAGGATAGGTAAAGTTAGGTTAAGTTAGGGAAAGTAAGGTAAGTTATGTTAGGATAGGTAAAGTTAGGTAAGATAGGGAAGGTAAGGTAAGTTATGTTAGGATAGGTAAAGTTAGGTTAAGTTAGGGAAAGTAAGGTAAGTTATGTTAGGATAGGTAAAGTTAGGTAAGATAAGGAAGGTAAGGTAAGTTATGTTAGGATAGGTAAAGTTAGGTTATGAAAGTTAAGTTAGGTAAGATAGGTAAAGTTAGGTAAGATAGGTTAAGCGGGTTAAGTTAGGAAAGGTAGGTAAGGTAAGGTAACATAGGTAAAGTTAGGTAAGATAGGTAAAGTTAGGTAAGATAGGTTAAGCAGGTTAAGTTAGGAAAGGTAGGTAAGGTAAGGTAACATAGGTAAAGTTAGGTAAGATAGGTTAAGCAGGATAAGTTAGGTAAGATAGGGAAGGTAAGGTAAGTTATGTTAGGATAGGTAAAGTTAGGTTATGAAAGTTAAGTTAGGTAAGATAGGTAAAGTTAGGTAAGATAGGTTAAGCGGGTTAAGTTAGGAAAGGTAGGTAAGGTAAGGTAACATAGGTAAAGTTAGGTAAGATAGGTAAAGTTAGGTAAGATAGGTTAAGCAGGTTAAGTTAGGAAAGGTAGGTAAGGTAAGGTAACATAGGTAAAGTTAGGTAAGATAGGTTAAGCAGGATAAGTTAGGAAAGGTAGGTAAGGTAAGGTAACATAGGTAAAGTTAGGTAAGATAGGTAAGGTAAGGTAAGTTAAGTTAGGATAGTTCAGAGAACAGTTTTAGGGTAAAGTGTCTGCGAAAATATATTTTAACAGAAATGCAGGTTTGGTATGAAAAGCTGAACTAGTTACATTTTGGAGAGAAAATTTTATGACTGAAGATGTCTTAAAGAATAACATGATGGAAGAAGGAGAGTTTCTTTGATGAACGAAGGTGTCTTAGAGAACAACTTTTTGGAGAACGAAGATGAATTAGAGATCACTTTGATAGCTCTGGGAATAACTTTTATGATTTTGAGAACATCTTTGATGTCTTGGAGAACAACATTGATGTTTAGAGAACAACTTTGATGACCAAGATTAACTTTAGATGTCTCTGAGAATAACTTTTATAACATAGAAATTAACTTTAGATGTCTCTGAAAATATCTTTGATGACTTCGAGAATAACATTTGATGACTTTGAAAACAAGTTTGATGAACGAAGATGTTTTGGAAAGTTTCTCTGATGAACGAAGGTAACTTAGAGATTAACTTTTATGATTTAGAGAACATCTTTGATGTCTTAGAGAACAAGATTGATGTCTTAGAGAACAACTTGGATGAACAAAGATGTCTTAGAAAGCTTCTCTGATGAACGAAAAGATACTTAGAGAATAACTTTGACGACTGTATTTAACTTTTTGATGGCTCTGAGGACAGTTTTTGTTGAACGAGGATGTCTCAGAAGGCTTCTTTGAATAACAAAGGTGACTCTGAGAATAACTTTGATGACTCTGAGAAAGACTTTGTTGTCTTAGAATAACTTTGATTGTTCTGAGAATAACTTTAGATATCTCTGAGAATAAGTTTGATGAACGAAGATATCTTACAGAGCAAATTTTATGTTTTGAAGAATAACTTTTTGATGACTCTGGGAATAACTTTGAGGGCTTAGAGAATGTCTTTTGATGAATGGAAGTGAGTTAGAGAATAACATAACATGACTGAGAATAACTTTTGATAACTCTTAGAATAACTTTGATGTCTTAGAGAATAACTTTAGATGACTTTGAGAATGTCTTTGGATAACTCTGAGATTAACTTTGATGTCTTTGAAACAACATTGATGAATTGGAGAATGTCTTTGAGAACATGAGTAGTATTTTGTTAGCTCAGAGAATAACTTTTGATGACATAGAGAATAACTTTTATGTCTTAGAGAAGAACATTGATGGCTTAGAGAATGACTTCTGAGAACATGGGTAGTATTTGAATGCGTCTTTGATGTAATGAAAAGTAACTTTGATGTCTCGAAGATATCTTGCAGATCAACTTTGATGACAGAGATTAACTTTTGTTGTTTTAGAGATTAACTTTTTGATAGCTCCGAGAATAACTTTTATGCCTCTGAGATTAACTTTAATGAACGAAGATGTCTTAGAAAGTTCTCTGATGAATGAAAGGCTACTTGGAGAATAGCATTTTGATGACTGAGATTAACTTTTTGATGACTGAGAATAACTTTGAGGATGCGAGTAAATTTTTGAGTGTTTGAGAGCGTCTTTTTGTTATCTCGAAGAGTAACTTTGGTGTTACGGAGAGCACCTTTGACTATTTTTCTTACTTAATGACATATAATTTTTATGAAAGTGCTGAAAAAGTTACATTTGACTATTTTTCTTACTTAGCGACATATAATTTTAGTTACGAAAGTGTTGAAAAAGTTACATTTGACTCTTTTAGTTGAGGAAAAAGACAAATATGACGACAGTGACTATTTTAGTGCTCCACAAAGTATAATGCCAGTTAAGAACGACGATGATAGATATCTTTGACTATATTTTCTTACTTGACTATGGATAAAGTTAGTTATGAACAGTGCTGAAAAGATTCCTTTGACAATTTTTAGCTAAGCGAAAGGCTGTTTTAGTTAAGAACGGTGTTGAATGAGGCTATTTCTGACTATTTTTTAGTGCTCCACAAAGTATAAATGTCAGTTAAGAACGACGATGATAGATATCTTTGACTATATTTTCTTACTTGACGAAAACATAATGGCTGTTACGAAATGATGAATATGACTTTTTCTGCTGATTGATGGATAATTTTAGTTATGAAATGACAATGAAACATGAAGAACACGGTTATTTTCTGATGACTAGGGAATAAGTTTAGTTATGAACAGTGTTGGAAAGATTCCTTTGACAATTTTTTCTTACTTGATGAAACATAGCGACTGTTAAGAAAGTGCTGAAAAAGTTTCCTTTGACAATTTTTAGCTAAGAGAAAGGTTGTTTTAGTTAAGAACAGTGTTGAATGAGGATATTTCTGACTATTTTTAGTTGACTGGATAATAGGTTTAGTTGAGAAATGACGAAAGTGACTATGTTTTAGTTGATTGGCGAAAGATTTTTTTAGTTAAGGAATGTTAGATAGGGGAAAAACCCAGAGAACATATGGGGAACATGGCAAAGAACATATGTAAGAAAAGTTGATGAATACAGTGAACATGAAAACATGATAAGGAGAATAGGGAATACAAAGAATGAACAATGGACTTGTGAAGAACATGGAGAATATGACAAAGAATGTAGAAAACATGTAAGTGAAGGTGAAAAAACGAAGTGATCTTGTGAGGAACATGAACTTGTAGAGGAACATGAATATTGCAAAGAACACAAAATATGGAAGTTAGCATGAATATTGAGTATAAAAGTTGTAAATAGAACATGTGATGAACATGAAAACATAGAAAATATGACTAGAATTTGTAGAGAAAGTAATGAGACTAAGAGAAAGATTACAGAAAAAATGGAGATACTTGTGAAAATATGAACTGAATGGGACTGTGAACATTTGAAGAACATGGAGTGAACATAGAAAACATGGACAAAATGTGAAGAACACAGCTGAATATAGAGAAAATATGCAAATACAGTACGATTATTGAAGGTTTGGATACGTTGGGGATGAGAAGGGTAAAGTAAATACTCTGATAAACAGATAGGCTGGAGAGGGACTTGATCGAATATATTTATGTCTGATGATCTAAGGCTGAGGAAATGGAGCTTGGTTAATGCCCCGATTAATTTTACTACGTTAGAAATACGGTGATCTTAAATCTCAGGGTGATTTAGTTGGAAAATAAAGAACTTGCACAAATGAACTAAGCTGGGGCACAAGAGTTGAAACTTGATAACTGAACTGGGTTTTATTTACTATGTCTGAAAATGTAGTTGGGTGTTTAAATCTCAGGGGGATTTGGATTGATAGTAATGAATTTACAGGAGTGAACTTGGACAGAGGACAAGAGCTAGAGTTTTATAATTGTTTTCATCATATTTACTATGTCTGAAATACAGAGGGTAAAAATTTCGGGGAAATTGATGGTTTATTTACAAAGACTTGAGGGTGGAAGAGGGTGGGGGACGAGAGCTGGAGCTCAGTAACTGACTTGATCTTATTTACTAACTTTGAAGTATGTCTGCTTTTAATTTTAGGGAAATTGATGGGTTATTTACAAAGATACGAAAGAGAATTAAGGCGGGGACGAGAGCTGGAGCTCGATAACTGACTTGATTTTATTTACGGTGTCTGAAATACAGAGGGTAAAAATTTAAGGGAAATTGATGGTTTATTTACAAAGATACGAAAGAGAACTAAGGCGGAGGACAAGCGCTGGAGCTTGGTAACTGTTTTGATCTTATTTACGGTGCCTGAAATACAGAGGGTAGAAATTTCAGGGAAATTGGACTGATACTAACGAAGATACGAGAGAGAGCTAAGGCGGAGGACAAGCGCTGGAGCTTGGTAACTGTTTTGATCTTATTTACGGCGCCCGAAATACAGAGGGTAAAAATTTCAGGGAAATTGGACTGATACTAATGAAGATACGAGAGAGAGCTAAGGCGGAGGACAAGCGCTGGAGCTTGGTAACTGTTTTGATCTTATTTATGATGCCTGAAATACAGAGGGTAAAAATTTCAGGGAAATTGGACTGATACTAACGAAGATACGAGAGAGAGCTAAGGCGGAGGACAAGCGCTGGAGCTTGGTAACTAAATTACTGTATTGAACTACATTTGAAATATGATTATTTTTAAATTTTAGAGGGATTGGAATGATAGTATTCATTATACGACAGGGGACTAAGGTGGGGGAACGTGAGCTAGAACATGCTTACTATCATGATTTATTTGTGTAAAACTGACTTGCTTAATGAAAAGGAGCAAACATACGATGTTGGAAAATAGTTGAACTGAATGAAAGGAGAGAGAGAGAGAGAGGAGGGACGGTCCAGATATTATGGGAAGATAAGATAAGATAAGAGGGCTGGCTGGCCGGGCGTAAAGTAAATAAAGGTGACGCGACAGATTGCGAGGTAAGGGGGGAGGGAGGGGGGTGTGAGGTACGAGACTTGAAAACCATGACTTACACAGGTGATTTTCTAAATTTATATGAATAACTAAGGCTTACATAGACGATTTTGTAAGTTGAAAACATGTAAAATATGTCCGTAGAGTTCTCCTGGAAGCCCTAAAGAGCTACATACGTTACTTGAATTTGTCCCATAAGGCCTTAACAAACTTCTATGTCTCGGAAATTATTTTTCTCATAAGAACTTTAACAAACTCGTATGACATTATTTTTCGTTATAAGAAATCCTTACTTCCAAATCTGTGACTCCCCAAATTTGCCTGAAAAACCCTGGCTCACACAGGTAACTTTTTCCCCTTTGGACCTGAAAACCATGGCTCTCACAGGTACCTTTTTCCCCTTTGGACCTGAAAACCATGGCTCTCACAGGTACCTTTTTCCCCCCAAAAAAAAAGGTACCTGTGCGTTGCCATCCCTACTACTACTGTACAGTCACTACCACAGGTTACTGTACCGTCCACTACCACAGGTTACTGTACCGTCACTACCACAGGTTACTGTACCGTCCACTACCACAGGTTACTGTACCGTCCACTGCCACAGGTTACTGTACCGTCACTGCCACAGGTTACTGTACCGTCCACTGCCACAGGTTACTGTACCGTCCACTGCCACAGGTTACTGTACCGTCCACTACCAAAGGTTACTGTACCGAACACTACCACAGGTTACTGTACAGTCACTGCCACAGGTTACTGTACCGTCCACTGCCACAGGTTACTGTACCGTCCACTGCCACAGGTTACTGTACCGTCACTACCACAGGTTACTGTACCGTCCACTACCACAGTCCACTGTATCTTCCGCTACCACAGGTTACTGTACCGTCCACTGGCACAGGTTACTGTACCGTCCACTGCCACAGGTTACTGTACCGTCACTACCACAGGTTACTGTACCGTCCACTGCCACAGGTTACTGTACCGTCCACTACCACCGGTTACTGTACCGTCCACTACCACAGGTTACTGTACCGTCCACTACCACAGGTTACTGTACCGTCCACTACCACAGTCCACTGTACCGTCCACTGCCACAGGTTACTGTACCGTCCACTACCACAGTCCACTGTACCGTCCACTGCCACAGATTACTGTACCGTCCACTACCACAGTCCACTGTACCGTCCACTGCCACAGGTTACCGTACCGTCCACTACCACAGTCCACTGTACCGTCCACTGCCACAGGTTACTGAACCGTCCACTACCATAGGTTACTGTACCGTCACAACGACAGGTTACTGTACCGTCCACTGCCACAGGTTACTGTACCGTCCACTACTACAGGTTACTGTACCGTCCACTACCACAGGTTACTGTACCGTCCACTGCCACAGGTTACTGTACCGTCCACTACCACAGGTTACTGTACAGTCCACAACCACAGGTTACTGTACCGTCATTACCACAGTCCACTGTACCGTCCAATGCCACAGGTTACTGTACCGTCCACTGCCACAGGTTACTGTACCGTCCACTGCCACAGGTTACTGTACAGTCCACTAACACAGGTTACTGTACCGTCCACTACCACAGGTTACTGTACCGTCCACTACCACAGGTTACTGTACTGTCCACTACCACAGGTTACTGTCCCGTCCACTACCACAGGTTACTGTACCGTCACTACCACAGGTTACTGTACCGTCACTACCACAGGTTACTGTACCGTCACTACCACAGGTTACTGTACCGTCACTACCACAGGTTACTGTACCGTCACTACCACAGGTTACTGTACCGTCACTACCACAGGTTACTGTACCGTCACTACCACAGGTTACTGTACCGTCACTACCACAGGTTACTGTACCGTCACTACCACAGGTTACTGTACCGTCACTACCACAGGTTACTGTACCGTCCACTACCACAGGTTACTGTACCGTCCACTACCACAGGTTACTGTACCGTCACTACCACAGGTTACTGTACCGTCACTACCACAGGTTACTGTACCGTCCACTACCACCGGTTACTGTACCGTCCACTGCCACAGGTTACTGTACAGTCCACTACCACCAGTTACTGTAAGTAGTAGGGAGGAAGAGCCACAGACGATATTTTTTTGGGGGGAGAGGACCCCTGTGGACTGTGCAACGCACAGGTACCTTTTTTTTGGGGGCAAATATCGTGTGTGGATCTTCGGGGTTTTCAGGTGAATTTGTGCAGTCACAGATTTGGAATTAGGGAATTCTTATAATGAAAAATAATGTCATACGAGTTTGTTAAAGTTCTTATGAGAAAAATAATTTCCGAGACTTAGAAGTTTGTTAAGGCCTTATAGGAGAAATTCAAATATCGTGTGTAGCTCTTTAGGGTTTCCAGGAGAACTCTACGGACATATTTTACATGTTTTCAACTTACAAAATCGTCTATGTAAGCCTTAGTTATTCATGTAAATTTAGAAAGTTATCTGTATAAGTCAGGGTTTTCAGGGGCTCGTACATCACACCCCCCTCCCTCCCCCCTTACCTCGCAATCTCTCGCGTCACCTTTATTTACCTTACGCCCGGCCAGCCAGACGCTTCGTGTAGGTCTCCTCTTATCATATCTTATCTTCTCCATAATATCTGGACCGTCCCTCTCTCACTCTCTCTCCTCCTATTTCCTTACAGCTATTTTCAGAGTTTCAAATAATCATAGAAGTTTATTTATATGTTTATGACCGAATTTGTAAAAGGACCATTTTCAGAGAATATTGTCTTAGATGTTTTGTTAAGGAAAACAGACCACTTATCCATAACATTTAGTTTTATATCCATTTACGGCTATTTCATCTGTAAAGACCAAAATTGAACAGAGCCCAGTTTTAAGCTCATATTTCATCAGAGTCCAGTTTATACCGAAAATTCGCCAGAGTCTACTTTGTGAGCAAATTTCATCAGTGTCCTGTAATCTGTGAAAACTTGACAGAGTCCATTTTATACCCAATTTTCGGCAGAGTCCAGTTTATGCTCAAATTCGCCAGAGTCTACTTTGAGAGCAAAATTAGTCAGAGACAGTTTTAAGCTCATATTTCATCAGAGTCCAATTATCAACAGAATTTCGCCAGAGTCTACTTTCAGAGGAAAATTAGTCAGAGACAGTTTTAAGCTCATATTTCATCAGAGTCCAATTATCAACAGAAATTCGCCAGAGTATACTTTGAGAGCAAAATTAGTCAGAGACAGTTTTCAGCTCATATTTCATCAGAGTCCAATTATCAACAGAAATTCGCCAGAGTCTACTTTGAGAGCAAATTTCATCAGTGTCCTGTAATCTGTGAAAACTTGACAGAGTCCATTTTATACCCAATTTTCGTCAGAGTCCAGTTTATGCTCAAATTCGCCAGAGTCTACTTTAATAGCAAAATTCATCAGAGTCCAGTTCTTGATCGAAATTCATCAGAGTCCAGTTTTCTAGCAAAATTCGTCAGAGTCCAGTTTATACCGAAAATTTGCCAGAGTCTACTTTAATAGCAAAATTCATCAGAGTCCAGTTCATGATCGAAATTAATCAGAGTCCAATTAAAGACCCAAATTTGACAGAGACCACATTTTCGCTACTAGCAGTCCAATCCCCCTGAAATTTTAAACAGTCATATTTCAGACGTAGTAAATAAGATCAAGTCAGTTACTGAGCTCCAGCTCTCGTCCCCCCACCCTCTTCCACCCTCAAGTCTTTGTAAATAACCCATCAATTTCCCCCAAATTTTTACCCTCTGTATTTCACACATAGTAAATATGATGTAAACAATTATAAAACTCTAGCTCTTGTCCTCTGTCCAAGTTCACTCCTGTAAATTCATTACTATCAGTCCAAATCCCCCTGAGATTTAAACACCCAACTACATTTTCAGACATAGTAAATAAAAACCAGTTCAGTTATCAAGTTTCAACTCTTGTGCCCCAGCTTAGTTCATTTTGTACAAGTTCTTTATTTTTCTAACTAATTCACCCTGAGATTTAAGATCACCTTATTTCTAACGTAGTAAAATTAATCTGGACATTAGCCAAGCTCCATTTCCTCGGCCTTAGATCATCAGACATAAATATATTTGATCAAGTCCATCTCCAGCCTAACTCTTATCCGAGTACACACATAACCCCAACCTGTGTAATTATCTTTCACCCCCTCCCACCTTCCTCCATCTCATCTCACCTTACCCTTTCCCTCCCTTACCTTCTCATCCCCAACTTATCAAAACCTTCAATAATCGTACTGTATTTGCATATTTTCTCTATATTCACTGTGTTCTTCGTATTCTCATCCGTGTTCACTCCATGTTCTTCAAATGTTCACAGTCCCATTCAGTTCATATTTTCACAAGTATCTCCATTTTTTCTGTAATCTTTCTCTTAGTCTCATTATGTTCTCTACACATTCTAGTCATATTTTCTATGTTTTCATGTTCTTCACATGTTCTCTTTACAACTTTTATACTCAATATTCATGCTAACTTCCATATTTTTGTGTTCTTCGTCAATATTCATGTTCCTCTACAAGTTCATGTTCCTCACAAGATCACTTCGTTTTCACCTTCACTTACATGTTTTCTACATTCTTTGTCATATTCTCCATGTTCTTCACAAGTCCATTGTTCATTCTTTGTATTCCCTATTCTCCTTATCATGTTTTCATGTTCTCTGTAAGTTCATATTCCCAGCATGTTCACTGTATTCATCAACTTTTCTTACATGTGTTCTTTGCCATGTTCCCCATATGTTCTCTGGGTTTTTTCCCCCTACATGTTATCTAACATTCCTTAACTAAAAAAATCTTTCACCAATCAACTAAAAACATAGTCACTTTCGTCATTTCTCAACTAAACTTATTATCCAGTCAACTAAAAATAGTCAGAAATAGCCTCGTTCAACACTGTTCTTAACTAAAACAACCTTTCTCTTAGCTGAAAATTGTCAAAGGAAACTTCTTTCAGCACTTTCTTAACAGCCGCTATGTTTCATCAAGAAAAAATTGTCAAAGGAAACTTTCCAAAACTGTTCTTAACTAAAAATCTTTCGCCAATCAACCAAAATAATAACTTTCATCATTTCTTAACTAAACTTATTCCCCAGTCATCAGAAAATAACCGTGTTCTTCATGTTTCATTGTCATTTCATAACTAAAATTATCCATCAATCAACAGAAAAAACCATGTTCATCATGTTTTGTCTTTTTGCTTAACTAAAATTATGTTTTGTCAAGTAAGAAAAAATAACCAAAGATATCTTTCATCGCTGTTCTTAACTGACATTATACTTTGGGGAGCACAAAAAATAGTCTCCCTCGTCATGTTTTGTCTTTTTCCTTAACTAAAGTATTCATCAGTTAACTAAAAAATAGTTGCTTCATCATGTTTCCTTGTCATTTCTTAACTGAAATATCACTTCTCTCATTTAAAATAGTCATGTGTAGCCTCTTTCCAACACTGTTCTTAACTAAAGTAACCTTTCACTTCGCTAAAATAGTCATATTCATCATTGTTCCTAACTAAAATTATATGTCGTTAAGTAAGAAATATAGTCAAAGACATTCTTCGAGACATCAAGGACTTACTCAAAGACATCAAAGTTGCACTCAAAGACATCCTTTGAGACATCAAAGACATCCTTTAAGACTTCAATGGGACTCTTCGAGATATCAAAAGACACTCTCAAACACTCAAAAATTTACTTGCATCCTCAAAGTTATTCTCAGAGGCATAAAAGTCATTCTCAGAGCTATCAAACTTGTTCTCAAAGTCATCAAAGTTATTCACAGAGTCATCAAAGTTAATCTAAGACATCATTTTTCATCAAAGATATTCTCTCTAAACCATCAATGTTCTTCTCTAAGACATAAAAGTTATTCTCAGAGTCACCTTCGTTCTTCAGAGAAACTTTCCAAAACATCTTTGTTCATCAAAGTTATTCTCGGAGTCATCAAAAGGTATTTTCTAACTCACTTTTGGTCATTAAAGTTAATTTCTATGTTATAAAAGTTTGTCTCAGAGACATGTAAAGTTAATCTTAGAGTTATCAAATGTAATCTCTTACTCACTTTTGTTCATCAAAGTTGATCTCAGAGTTAACAAAGGTAATCTCTAACTCACTCTCGTTCATCAAAGTTGTTTCAAAGACATCAAAGTTAATCTCAGAGTTATCCAAAGATATTCTCATGTCCACAAAAGTTATTCCAAGAGACGTCAAAGTTAATCTCAGACATCTTCGTTCATAAAAGTTATTCTCAGAGACATCTAAAGTTATTCTCTAAGACATCAAAGTTATTCTAAGAACTATCAAAAGTTATTCTCAGTCATGATATGTTATTCTCTAAGTAACCTTCCATTCATCAAAGACATTCTCTAAGTCCTGAAAGTTATTCTCTAAGACAACAAAGTCTTTCTCAGAGCTATCAAACTTGTTCTCAAAGTCATCAAAGTTATTCTGTAACTCACTTTTGTTCATAAAAGTTAATTTCTATGTTATAAAAGTTATTCTCAGAGACATCTAAAGTTAATCTTGCTCATCAAAGTTGTTCTCTAAGACATAAAAGTTATTCTCAGAGACCTCTAAAGTTATTATGTAAGACATAAAAGTTATTCTCAGAGTCATCAAAGTTGTTCTCTAAGACACCTTCGTTCATCGAAGAAATTCTCCTTCTTCCATCATGTTATTCTTTAAGACATCTTCAGTCATAAAATTTCTCTCAAAAATGTAACTAGTTCAGCTTTTCATACCAAACCGGCATTTCTGTTACAATATATTTTCGTAGTCACTTTACCCCAAAACTGTTTTCTGAACTACACTGTTCAAACCTACGTAACCTATCCTCTCCACCCAATGTTACTTAGTTAACGTAACGTTCCTAACTTTACCTATTCTAACTTAACTTACCTTACCTTTACCTATCTTACCTAACTTAACCTGCATAACCTAACTTTACCTCTCCTAACATAACTTACCTTACCTTACCTATCTTACCTAACTTTACCTATCTTACCTAACTTAACCTGCATAACCTAACTCTACCTATCCTAACATAACTTACCTTACCTTACCTATCTTACCTAACTTTACCTATCCTAACATAACTTACCATACCTTACCTATCATACCTAACTTACTTAACCTTACCTAACTTATCTTGCTTAACCTAACTTACCTACATTTACCTAACTTACCCTGCTTAACCTAACTTACATAACTTAACCTAACCTAACCTGCATAACCTAACTTTACCTGTCCTAACTTAACTAACATTACCTTACCTGACTTACCTTACCTTACCTAACTTAACCTGCTTAACCTAACTTACATAACTTAACCTAACTTACCTTACCTAACTTAACCTGCTTAACCTAACTTACCTTACCTTACCTAACTTAACCTGCTTAACCTAACTTATTTAACTTATCTTACCTATCCTAACGTAACCTAACTTGCTTTACCTAACTTAATCTTACATTCCCAAACTGATGTATCCTAACTTATCTAGTCAAACCAGACATGATCTAACTTACATAAGTATTCCTTCTTGTCTTTTGTGTTTCGTCAATCATTGTCTCATATTCATTTACTCATTTCATTAGTTAATTTCTCAAATGGTCACTTATGCATTTCAAGTGCTATTTGTTAGAGATTGGATATTTAAGCATTTCAAAGAATTTTTGTTATATATGGGCATTTACTCATTTCAAGGGATAATTTCTCAAATGGACGTTTTTGCATTTCAAGTGTTATTTGTTTAAGATTGGGTGTTTAACCATTTCAAAGGATTTTTGTTATATATGGGAATTTACTCGTTTCAAGGGCTAATTTCTCAAATGGTCATTTTTGCAGATCAAGGGTTATTTGATAATGTTCATCAAGTTGCTCATAAGTTGTATTTATTATGTTTGTTATCATTTATTCTTATTCCCCAACCCCTTAACCTAACATCTTGTAATCTTAGTGTATTTGGTAGGTTCTATCATATGTTCTTATTCCCCAACCCTTTACCCTAACCTTTCAGATGTAGTTTGTTGAATATATTATCCTTATCCTAACCTTTCAGATGTAGTTTTGTTTCTCCTTTGTATATTTTTACCCAAACCCACCATCCCACTTAACCTTCTTTCCTTCTTTTACTTTGATTCTCCTACTCCTTCTAACCCTCCTTTTCTATCTTTCTCCCTTATTCTCTCTCTTCCTCCCCCTCTCTCTCACTCATTTGCTCAAATGCTCTCTTCTTTCTCAAATTCAAGTCTTAATGCTCCCATTCTCTCACCCTCATTCAGTTTTTCTTTTTCTCAAATTCAAGTCTTAGTGCTCCCATGCTCTTCCTCCCCCTCTCTCTCACTTGCTCTCTTGTTTTTCTCAATTTCAAGTCTTAATGCACCCATTCTCTCACCCTTACTCTCATTCACTTAGTTTTTCTTTTTCTCAATTTCAAGTCTTAGTAGATCTGATTCTTTACTATTGTAATTTTATTATTATTACTAAGATAAAGAATGAACTTATATGTGAAAACAAAGTAAAAGAAGGAAAGAAGGTTAAGTGGGATGGTGGGTTTGGGTAAAAATATACAAAGGAGAAACAAAACTACATCTGAAAGGTTAGGAAAAGGATAATATATTCAACAAACTACATCTGAAAGGTTAGGTTAAAGGGTTGGGGAATAAGAACATATGATAGAACCTACCAAATACACTAAGATTACAAGATGTTAGGTTAAGGGGTTGGGGAATAAGAATAAATGATAACAAACATAATAAATACAACTTATGAGCAACTTGATGAACATTATCAAATAACCCTTGATCTGCAAAAATGACCATTTGAGAAATTAGCCCTTGAAACGAGTAAATTCCCATATATAACAAAAATCCTTTGAAATGGTTAAACACCCAATCTTAAACAAATAACACTTGAAATGCAAAAACGTCCATTTGAGAAATTATCCCTTGAAATGAGTAAATGCCCATATATAACAAAAATTCTTTGAAATGCTTAAATATCCAATCTCTAACAAATAGCACTTGAAATGCATAAGTGACCATTTGAGAAATTAACTAATGAAATGAGTAAATGAATATGAGACAATGATTGACGAAACACAAAAGACAAGAAGGAATACTTATGTAAGTTAGATCATGTCTGGTTTGACTAGATAAGTTAGGATACATCAGTTTGGGAATGTAAGATTAAGTTAGGTAAAGCAAGTTAGGTTACGTTAGGATAGGTAAGATAAGTTAAATAAGTTAGGTTAAGCAGGTTAAGTTAGGTAAGGTAAGGTAAGTTAGGTTAAGCAGGTTAAGTTAAGTAAGGTAAGTTAGGTTAAGTTAGGTAAGTTAGGTTAAGTTATGTAAGTTAGGTTAAGCAGGTTAAGTTAGGTAAGGTAAGGTAAGTTAGGTAAGGTAATGTAAGTTAAGTTAGGACAGGTAAAGTTAGGTTATGCAGGTTAGGTTAGGTTAAGTTATGTAAGTTAGGTTAAGCAGGGTAAGTTAGGTAAATGTAGGTAAGTTAGGTTAAGCAAGATAAGTTAGGTAAGGTTAAGTAAGTTAGGTATGATAGGTAAGGTATGGTAAGTTATGTTAGGATAGGTAAAGTTAGGTAAGATAGGTAAGGTAAGGTAAGTTATGTTAGGATAGGTAGAGTTTGGTTATGCAGGTTAAGTTAGGTAAGATAGGTAAAGTTAGGTAAGATAGGTAAGGTAAGGTAAGTTATGTTAGGAGAGGTAAAGTTAGGTTATGCAGGTTAAGTTAGGTAAATGTAGGTAAGTTAGGTTGAGCAAGATAAGTTAGGTAAGGTTAAGTAAGTTAGGTATGATAGGTAAGGTATGGTAAGTTATGTTAGGATAGGTAAAGTTAGGTAAGATAGGTAAGGTAAGGTAAGTTATGTTAGGATAGGTAGAGTTAGGTTATGCAGGTTAAGTTAGGTAAGATAGGTAAAGTTAGGTAAGATAGGTAAGGTAAGGTAAGTTATGTTAGGAGAGGTAAAGTTAGGTTATGCAGGTTAAGTTAGGTAAGATAGGTAAAGGTAAGGAAAGTTAGAATAGGTAAAGTTAGGAACGTTACGTTAACTAAGTAACATTGGGTGGAGAGGATAGGTTACGTAGGTTTGAACAGTGTAGTTCAGAAAACAGTTTTAGGGTAAAGTGACTACGAAAATATATTGTAACAGAAATGCCGGTTTGGTATGAAAAGCTGAACTAGTTACATTTTTGAGAGAAATTTTATGACTGAAGATGTCTTAAAGAATAACATGATGGAAGAAGTAGTTTCTTTCATGAACGAAGGTGTCTTAGAGAACAACTTTGATGACTCTGAGAATAACTTTTATGTCTTACATAATAACTTTAGAGGTCTCTGAGAATAACTTTTATGTCTTAGAGAACAACTTTGATGAGCAAGATTAACTTTAGATGTCTCTGTGAATAACTTTTATAACATAGAAATTAACTTTAATGAACAAAAGTGAGTTACAGAATAACTTTGATGACTTTGAGAACGAAGGTGAATTAGAGATCACTTTGATCACTTTGAATTAGAGATCACAGCAGTTGCAACATCAGGATCTGCGGGTTGGTACAAGAATTCAACCAACTACGAACCACTTAGTTTGATGAAAGGGAACAGTAGAACAACAGAAGTACACTTACATCGCATCAGGCTTGGATACCCATGTGCATGGGAAATAAGCTTACAGGTTCTGGAAGATGAGAGGAAATGTCAACACTGTGGAGAAATGCCCGACAGACCACTGGAACATTATCTAACACAGTGCACAGTTACAAACCCATTAAGATTTCAACTTAGATTCAACAGAGCAGAAGAAGTTGTTAAACACATATGGCAAAATCTTACTGAAGCGACCATACGAGTCATAAATACTCATTCTCCGCCCAAGTAAAACAGAAACAAGCAACACTTAGTGGGCCAGCCAGAGGCTTAGGGCCCGCCCAGTGGGCCAGCCAGAGGCTTAGGGCCCGCGCAAGAATATCCCTGCAAAAAAAAAGTGTAAATTACTAATCTCTCCCGCCTGAGCTCTAGAGAATACAGATTAAGGCATTTTAGTCGGTCGCAGTTATTTAGAAGGTTTATTGAGTGGATTCTAGCAGTAAAGGTTCTCTGTACGCTCTCCAGGTCAGCAATTTAATCCCTTTGTATATTAATGAAGTGAAGTTCTCTGTGTCAACAGCTACACCACGACAACATTGGCGTGTGCTTTGTCTCGTTATCGCAAAAACAAACTCCTCTAACAGTGTTGTTAGCACTGTCGAAACCACCTCCACCGCCAGTACAACCACAACCTTTCTAGCCACCGCTACCATCACAACCACCACAGCACCACAATCAACGGAGCCTCCCTCCACCGTAACAATCATCACCACAGCCATCACTGATAACCACCGTCAAACAATAAATTAATTCCTACCTGATTGACAAAACCTGATTCACAAAACCGGAAATATTCAGCATCACAAAATGACCCTGATGCATCGCATCGAAAACAACCAGCATCGCAAGAAGCGTAAATAACCACCATAACTATATGTCTACCCCCTCCAGCTACCACAACCACCACTATTAAACACTCGCGGCGCCACAACCATCAAGGTAAACAAAAGGCCGTCGCTCCGGGCCGCCCCACAGAGAAGCCCACACAATAGTTGTCATGGCAACATAATAATTCCCTTCCACAACACGGACGATTGTACTAGTTGTATGTAGTACTGGGGAAGGGTGGCCAGGGGTGTAATACTGGGGAAGGGTGGCCAGGGGTGTAATACTGGGGAAGGGTGGCCAGGGGTGTAATACTGGGGAAGGGTGGCCAGGGGTGTAATACTGGGGAAGGTGGCCAGGGGTGTAATACTGGGGAAGGGTGGCCAGGGGTGTAATACTGGGGAAGGGTGGCCAGGGGTGTAATACTGGGGAAGGGTGGCCAGGGGTGTAATACTGGGGAAGGGTGGCCAGGGGTGTAATACTGGGGAAGGTGGCCAGGGGTGTAATACTGGGGAAGGGTGGCCAGGGGTGTAATACTGGGGAAGGGTGGCCAGGGGTGTAATACTGGGGAAGGTGGCCAGGGGTGTAATACTGGGGAAGGGTGGCCAGGGGTGTAATACTGGGGAAGGGTGGCCAGGGGTGTAATACTGGGGAAGGGTGGCCAGGGGTGTAATACTGGGGAAGGGTGGCCAGGGGTGTAATACTGGGGAAGGGTGGCCAGGGGTGTAATACTGGGGAAGGTGGCCAGGGGTGTAGTACTGGGGAAGGGTGGCCAGGGGTGTAATACTGGGGAAGGGTGGCCAGGGGTGTAATACTGGGGAAGGGTGGCCAGGGGTGTAATACTGGGGAAGGTGGCCAGGGGTGTAGTACTGGGGAAGGGTGGCCAGGGGTGTAATACTGGGGAAGGGTGGCCAGGGGTGTAATACTGGGGAAGGTGGCCAGGGGTGTAATACTGGGGAAGGGTGGCCAGGGGTGTAATACTGGGGAAGGGTGGCCAGGGGTGTAATACTGGGGAAGGGTGGCCAGGGGTGTAATACTGGGGAAGGTGGCCAGGGGTGTAATACTGGGGAAGGGTGGCCAGGAGTGTAATACTGGGGAAGGTGGCCAGGGGTGTAATACTGGGGTAGAGTGGCCAGGGGTGTAATACTGGGGAAGGTGGCCAGGGGTGTAATACTGGGGAAGGTGGCCAGGGGTGTAATACTGGGGAAGGTGGCCAGGGGTGTAATACTGGGGAAGGTGGCCAGGGGTGTAATACTGGGGAAGGTGGCCAGGGGTGTAATACTGGGGAAGGGTGGCCAGGGGTGTAATACTGGGGAAGGTGGCCAGGGGTGTAATACTGGGGAAGGTGGCCAGGGGTGTAATACTGGGGAAGGTGGCCAGGGGTGTAATACTGGGGAAGGTGGCCAGGGGTGTAATACTGGGGAAGGGTGGCCAGGGGTGTAATACTGGTGTAGGGTGGCCAGGGGTGTAATACTGGGGAAGGGTGGCCAGGGGTGTAATACTGGGGAAGGTGGCCAGGGGTGTAATACTGGGGTAGGGTGGCCAGGGGTGTAATACTGGGGAAGGGTGGCCAGGGGTGTAATACTGGGGAAGGTGGCCAGGGGTGTAATACTGGGGTAGGGTGGCCAGGGGTGTAATACTGGGGAAGGGGGCCAGGGGTGTAATACTGGGGTAGGGTGGCCAGGGGTGTAATACTGGGGAAGGTGGCCAGGGGTGTAATACTGGGGAAGGTGGCCAGGGGTGTAATACTGGGGTAGGGTGGCCAGGGGTGTAATACTGGGGAAGGTGGCCAGGGGTGTAATACTAGGGTAGGGTGGCCAGGGGTGTAATACTGGGGAAGGTGGCCAGGGGTGTAATACTGGGGTAGGGTGACCAGGGGTGTAATACTGGGGTAGGGTGGCCAGGGGTGTAATACTGGGGAAGGTGGCCAGGGATGTAATACTGGGGGTAGGGTGGCCAGGGGTGTAATACTGGGGAAGGGTGGCCAGGGGTGTAATACTGGGGAAGGGTGGCCAGGGGTGTAATACTGGGGAAGGGTGGACAGGGGTGAAATACTGGAGAAGGGTGGCCAGGGGTGTAATACTGGGGAAGGGTGGCCAGGAGTGTAATACTGGGGAAGGTGGCCAGGGATGTAATACTGGGGTAGGGTGGCCAGGGGTGTAATACTGGGGAAGGGTGGCCAGGGGTGTAATACTGGGGAAGGTGGCCAGGGGTGTAATACTGGGGTAGGGTGGCCAGGGGTGTAATACTGGGGAAGGTGGCCAGGGGTGTAATACTGGGGAAGGTGGCCAGGGGGTGTAATACTGGGGTAGGGTGGCCAGGGGTGTAATACTGGGGAAGGTGGCCAGGGGTGTAATACTGGGGAAGGGTGGCCAGGGGTGTAATACTGGGGTAGGGTGGCCAGGGGTGTAATACTAGGGAAGGTGGCCAGGGGTGTAATACTGGGGAAGGTGGCCAGGGGTGTAATACTGGGGAAGGGTGGCCAGGGGTGTATACTGGGGAAGGTGGCCAGGGGTGTAATACTGGGGAAGGGTGGCCAGGGGTGTAATACTGGGGAAGGGTGGCCAGGGGTGTAATACTGGGGTAGGGTGGCCAGGGGTGTAATACTGGGGAAGGGTGGCCAGGGGTGTAATACTGGGGAAGGGTGGCCAGGGGTGTAATACTGGGGAAGGGTGGCCAGGGGTGTAATACTGGGGGAAGGGTGGCCAGGGGTGTAATACTGGGGAAGGGTGGCCAGGGGTGTAATACTGGGGAAGGTGGCCAGGGGTGTAATACTGGGGAAGGTGGCCAGGGGTGTAATACTGGGGAAGGGTGGCCAGGGGTGTAATACTGGGGAAGGGTGGCCAGGGGTGTAATACTGGGGAAGGTGGCCAGGGGTGTAATACTGGGGGAAGGGTGGCCAGGGTGTAATACTGGGGAAGGGTGGCCAGGGGTGTAATACTGGGGAAGGTGGCCAGGGGTGTAATACTGGGGAAGGTGGCCAGGGGTGTAATACTGGGGGTAGGGTGGCCAGGGGTGTAATACTGGGGAGGGTGGCCAGGGGTGTAATACTGGGGAAGGTGGCCAGGGGTGTAATACAGGGGAAGGTGGCCAGGGGTGTAATACTGGGGTAAGGGTGGCCAGGGGTGTAATACTGAGGAAGGGTTGGCCAGGGGTGTAATACTGGGGAAGGTGGCCAGGGGTGTAATACTGGGGAAGGTGGCCAGGGGTGTAATACTAGGGGAAGGGTGGCCAGGGGTGTAATACTGGGGAAGGGTGGCCAGGGGTGTAATACTGGGGAAGGGTGGCCAGGGGTGTAATACTGGGGAAGGGTGGCCAGGGTGTAATACTGGGAAGGTGGCCAGGGGTGTAATACTGGGGTAAGGGTGGCCAGGGGTGTAATACTGGGGTAAGGGTGGCCAGGGGTGTAATACTGGGGAAGGTGGCCAGGGGTGTATACTGGGGAAGGTGGCCAGGGGTGTAATACTGGGGAAGGGTGGCATGGGTGTATACTGGGGAAGGTGGCCAGGGGTGTAATACTAGGGGAAGGGGGCCAGGGGTGTAATACTGGGGAAGGGTGGACTAGGGGTGTAATACTGGGGAAGGGTGGCCAGGGGTGTAATACTGGGGAAGGGTGGCCAGGGTGTAATACTGGGGGAGGGTGGCCAGGGGTGTAATACTGGGGGAAGGGTGGCCAGGGGTGTAATACTGGGGAAGGGTGGCCAGGGGTGTAATACTGGGGGAAGGGTGGCCAGGGGTGTAATACTGGGGAAGGGTGGGCCAGGGGTGTAATACTGGGGAAGGTGGCCAGGGGTGTAATACAGGGGAAGGGTGGCCAGGGGTGTAATGTACTGGGGTAGGGTGGCCAGGGGTGTAATACTGGGGAAGGGTGGCCAGGGGTGTAATACTGGGGAAGGGTGGCCAGGGGGTGTAATACTGGGGAAGGGTGGCCAGGGGTGTAATACTGGGGAAGGGGGGCCAGGGGTGTAATACGGGAAGGTGGCCAGGGGTGTAATACTGGGGGTAGGGTGGCCAGGGGTGTAATACTGGGGAAGGGTGGCCAGGGGTGTAATACTGGGGGAAGGGTGGCCAGGGGTGTAATACTGGGGAAGGTGGCCAGGGGTGTAATACTGGGAAGGGGTGGCCAGGGGTGTAATACTGGGGAAGGGTGGCCAGGGGTGTAATACTGGGGAAGGGTGGCCAGGGGTGTAATACTGGGGAAGGTGGCCAGGGGTGTAATACTGGGGAAGGTGGCCAGGGGTGTAATACTGGGGAAGGGTGGCCAGGGGTGTAATACTGGGGTAGGGTGGCCAGGGGTGTAATACTGGGGAAGGGTGGCCAGGGGTGTAATACTGGGGAAGGTGGCCAGGGGTGTAATACTGGGGAAGGGTGGCCAGGGGTGTAATACTGGGGAAGGGTGGCCAGGGGTGTAATACTGGGGGAAGGTGGCCAGGGGTGTAATACTGGGGAAGGGTGGCCAGGGGTGTAATACTGGGGAAGGGTGGCCAGGGGTGTAATACTGGGGAAGGTGGCCAGGGGTGTAATACTGGGGAAGGTGGCCAGGGGTGTAATACTGGGGTAGGGTGGCCAGGGGTGTAATACTGGGGAAGGTGGCCAGGGGTGTAATACTGGGGAAGGGTGGCCAGGGGTGTAATACTGGGGAAGGTGGGCAGGGGGTGTAATACTGGGGTAGGGTGCCAGGGGTGAATACTGGGGAAGGTGGCCAGGGGTGTAATACTGGGGAAGGTGGCCAGGGGTGTAATAATACTGGGGAGAGGGTGGCCAGGGGTGTAATACTGGGGAAGGTGGCCAGGGGTGTAATACTGGGGAAGGTGGCCAGGGGTGTAATACTGGGGTAGGGTGGGCCAGGGGTGTAATACTAGGGAAGGGTGGCCAGGGGTGTAATACTGGGGAAGGTGGCCAGGGGTGTAATACTGGGGAAGGGTGGCCAGGGGTGTAATACTGGGGGTAGGGTGGCCAGGGGTGTAATACTGAGGAAGGGTGGCCAGGGGTGTAATACTGGGGAGGTGGCCAGGGGTGTAATACTGGGGAAAGGGTGGCAGGGGTGTATACTGGGAAGGGTGCCAGGGTTGTAATACTGGGGAAGGTGCCAGGGGTGTAATACTGGGGAGGTGGCAGGGGTGTAATACTGGGGAAGGGTGGCAGGGGTGTAATACTGGGGAAGGGTGGCCAGGGTGTAATACAGGGGGAAGGTGGCCGGGTGTAATACTTGGGGGTAGGGTGGCCAGGGGGGTGTAAATACTGAGGAAGGGTGGCCAGGGGTGTAATACTGGGGAAGGTGGCCAGGGTGTTAATACTAGGGGAAGGGTGGCCAGGGTGTAATACTGGGGAAGGTGGCCAGGGGTGTAATACTGGGGAAGGTGGCCAGGGGTGTAATACTGGGGAAGGGTGGCCAGGGGTGTAATACTGGGGAAGGTGGCCAGGGGTGTAATACTGGGGAAGGTGGCCAGGGGTGTAATACTGGGGAAGGGTGGCCAGGGTGTAATACTGGGGAAGGTGGCCAGGGGTGTAATACTGGGGAAGGGTGGCCAGGGGTGTAATACTGGGGAAGGGTGGCCAGGGGTGTAATACTGGGAAGGTGGCCAGGGGTGTAATACTGGGGAAGGGTGGCCAGGGGTGTAATACTGGGGAAGGTGGCCAGGGGTGTAATACTGGGGAAGGGTGGCCAGGGGTGTAATACTGGGGAAGGTGGCCAGGGGTGTAATACTGGGGAAGGTGGCCAGGGGTGTAATACTGGGGAAGGGTGGCCAGGGGTGTAATACTGGGGAAGGTGGCCAGGGGTGTAATACTGGGGAAGGTGGCCAGGGGTGTAATACTGGGGAAGGGTGGCCAGGGGTGTAATACTGGGGAAGGGTGCCAGGGTGTATACTGGGGAGGGTGCCAGGGGTGTAATACTGGGGAAGGGGTGGCCAGGGGTGTAATACTGGGGAAGGGTGGCCAGGGGTGTAATACTGGGAAGGTGGCCAGGGGTGTAATACTGGGGAAGGGTGGCCAGGGGTGTAATTACTGGGAAGGGTGGCCAGGGGTGTAATACTGGGGAAGGTGGCCAGGGGTGTAATACTGGGAAGGGTGGGCCAGGGGTGTAATACTGGGGGTAGGGTGGCCAGGGGTGTAATACTAGGGAGGGTGGCCAGGGGTGTAATACTGGGGAAGGGTGGCCAGGGGTGTAATACTGGGGAAGGGTGGCCAGGGGTGTAATACTGGGGGTAGGGTGGCTCAGGGGTGTAATACTGGGGAAGGGTGGCCAGGGGTGTAATACTGGGGAAGGTGGCCAGGGTGTAATACTGGGGAAGGGTGGACAGGGGTTAATACTGGGGAAGGGTGGCCAGGGGTGTAATACTGGGAAGGTGGCCAGGGGTGTAATACTGGGGGAAGGGTGGCCAGGGGTGTAATACTGGGGAAGGGTGGCCAGGGGTGTAATACTGGGGAAGGGGGCCAGGGGTGTAATACTGGGGAAGGGTGCCAGGGGTGTAATACTGGGGAAGAGTGGCCAAGGGTGTAATACTGGGGAAGGGTGGCCAGGGGTGTAATACTGGGGAAGGGTGGCCAGGGGTGTAATACTGGGAAGGTGGGCCAGGGTGTAATACTGGGGGTGTAGGGTGGCCAGGGGTGTAATACTAGGGAAGGGTGGCCAGGGGTGTAATACTGGGGGAAGGTGCCAGGGTGTAATACAGGGGAAGGTGGCCAGGGGTGTAATACTGGGGGTAGGGTGGCCAGGGGTGTAATACTGGGGAAGGGTGGCCAGGGGTGTAATACTGGGGAAGGGTGGCCAGGGGTGTAATACTGGGGAAGGGTGGCCAGGGGTGTAATACTGGGGAAGGGTGGCCAGGGGTGTAATACTGGGGAAGGTGGCCAGGGGTGTAATACTGGGGAAGGGTGGCCAGGGGTGTAATACTGGGAAAGGGTGGCCAGGGGTGTAATACTGGGGAAAGGTGGCCAGGGGTTGTAATACATGGGGAAGGTGCCAGGGGTGTATACTGGGGAAGGGTGGCCAGGGGTGTAATACTGGGGTAAGGGTGGCCAGGGGTGTAATACTGGGGTAGGTGGCCAGGTGTAATACTGGGAAGGGTGGCCAGGGGTGTAATACTGGGGAAGGTGGCCAGGGGTGTAATACTGGGGTAGGGTGGCCAGGGGGTAATACTGGGGAAGGGTGGCCAGGGGTGTAATACTGGGGAAGGGTGGCCAGGGTGTAATACTGGGGAAGGTGGCTAGGGGTGTAATACTGGGGTAGGGTGGCCAGGGGTGTAATACTGGGGAAGGTGGCCAGGGGTGTAATACTGGGGTAGGTGGGCCAGGGGTGATACTGGGGAAGGGTGGCCAGGGGTGTAATACTGGGGAAGGTGGCCCAGGGGTGTAATACTGGGGTAAGGGTGGCCAGGGGTGTAATACTGGGAAGGGTGGCCAGGGGTGTAATACATGGGGAAGGTGGCCCAGGGGTGTAATACTGGGGAAGGGTGGCCCAGGGGTGTAATACTGGGGAAGGGTGGCCAGGGGTGTAATACTGGGGAAGGTGGCCAGGGGTGTAATACTGGGGAAGGGTGGCCAGGGGTGTAATACTGGGGAAGGGTGGCCAGGGAGTGTAATACTGGGAAGGTGGCCAGGGGTGTAATACTGGGGTAGGGTGGCCAGGGGTGTAATACTGGGGAAGGTGGCCAGGGGTGGGTAATACTGGGGAAAGGTGGCCAGGGGTGTAATACTGGGGTAAGGGTGGCCAGGGGTTGTAATACTGGGGAAGGGTGGCCAGGGGTGTAATACTGGGGAAGGTGGCCAGGGGTGTATACTGGGGAAGGGTGGCCAGGGGTGTAATACTGGGGTAAGGGTGGCCAGGGGTGTAATACTGGGGAAGGGTGGCCAGGGGTGTAATACTGGGTAAGGTGGCCAGGGGTGTAATACTGGGGAAGGGTGGCCAGGGGTGTAATACTGGGGTAGGGTGGCCAGGGGTGTAATACTAGGGTAGGGTGGCCAGGGGTGTAATACTGGGGAAGGTGGCCAGGGGTGTAATACTGGGGTAGGGTGGCCAGGGGTGTAATACTGGGTAGGGTGGCCAGGGGTGTAATACTGGGGAAGGGTGGCCAGGGGTGTAATACTGGGGAAGGTGGCCAGGGGTGTAATACTGGGGAAGGGTGGCCAGGGGTGTAATACTGGGGAAGGGTGGCCAGGGGTGTAATACTGGGGAAGGGTGGCCAGGGGTGTAATACTGGGGAAGGTGGCCAGGGGTGTAATACTGGGGAAGGGTGGCCAGGGGTGTAATACTGGGGAAGGGTGGCCAGGGGTGTAATACTGGGGAGGGTGGCCAGGGGTGTAATACTGGGGAAGGGTGGCCAGGGGTGTAATACTGGGGAAGGGTGGCCAGGGGTGTAATACTGGGGAAGGTGGCCAGGGTGTAATACTGGGGAAGGGTGGCCAGGGGTGTAATACTGGGGAAGGTGGCCAGGGGTGTAATACTGGGGAGGTGGCCAGGGGTGTAATACTGGGGAAGGGTGGCCAGGGGTGTAATACTGGGGAAGGTGGCCAGGGGTGTAATACTGGGGAAGGTGGCCAGGGGTGTAATACTGGGGAAGGGTGGCCAGGGGTGTAATACTGGGGAAGGGTGGCCAGGGGTGTAATACTGGGGAAGGTGGCCAGGGGTGTAATACTGGGGAAGGTGGCCAGGGGTGTAATACTGGGAAGGTGGCCAGGGGTGTAATACTGGGGAAGGTGGCCAGGGGTGTAATACTGGGGAAGGGTGGCCAGGGGTGTAATACTGGGGAAGGGTGGCCAGGGGTGTAATACTGGGGAAGGTGGCCAGGGGTGTAATACTGGGGAAGGTGGCCAGGGGTGTAATACTGGGGAAGGGTGGCCAGGGGTGTAATACTGGGGAAGGGTGGCCAGGGGTGTAATACTGGGGAAGGGTGGCCAGGGGTGTAATACTGGGGAAGGGTGGCCAGGGTGTAATACTGGGGAAGGTGGCCAGGGGTGTAATACTGGGGAAGGGTGGAGGGGTGTAATACTGGGGAAGGGTGGCCAGGGGTGTAATACTGGGGAAGGTGGCCAGGGGTGTAATACTGGGGAAGGTGGCCAGGGGTGTAATACTGGGGAGGGTGGCCAGGGGTGTAATACTGGGGAAGGGTGGCCAGGGGTGTAATACTGGGGAAGGTGGCCAGGGGTGTAATACTGGGGAGGGTGGCCAGGGGTGTAATACTGGGGAAGGGTGGCCAGGGGTGTAATACTGGGGAAGGTGGCCAGGGGTGTAATACTGGGGAAGGTGGCCAGGGGTGTAATACTGGGGAGGGTGGCCAGGGGTGTAATACTGGGGAAGGGTGGCCAGGGGTGTAATACTGGGGAAGGTGGCCAGGGGTGTAATACTGGGGTAGGGTGGCCAGGGGTGTAATACTGGGGAAGGGTGGCCAGGGGTGTAATACTGGGGAAGGGTGGCCAGGGGTGTAATACTGGGGAAGGTGGCCAGGGTGTAATACTGGGGAAGGGTGGCCAGGGGTGTAATACTGGGGAAGGTGGCCAGGGGTGTAATACTGGGGAATGGCCAGGGGTGTAATACTGGGGAGGGTGGCCAGGGGTGTAATACTGGGGAAGGGTGGCCAGGGGTGTAATACTGGGGAAGGGTGGCCAGGGGTGTAATACTGGGGAAGGTGGCCAGGGGTGTAATACTGGGGAAGGGTGGCCAGGGGTGTAATACTGGGGAAGGGTGGCCAGGGGTGTAATACTGGGGAAGGTGGCCAGGGGTGTAATACTGGGGAAGGTGGCCAGGGGTGTAATACTGGGGAAGGGTGGCCAGGGTGTAATACTGGGGAAGGTGGCCAGGGGTGTAATACTGGGGAAGGTGGCCAGGGGTGTAATACTGGGGAAGGGTGGCCAGGGGTGTAATACTGGGGAAGGGTGGCCAGGGGTGTAATACTGGGGAAGGTGGCCAGGGGTGTAATACTGGGGAAGGTGGCCAGGGGTGTAATACTGGGGAAGGTGGCCAGGGGTGTAATACTGGGGAAGGTGGCCAGGGGTGTAATACTGGAGGTGGCCAGGGGTGTAATACTGGGGAAGGTGGCCAGGGGTGTAATACTGGGGAGGGTGGCCAGGGGTGTAATACTGGGGAAGGGTGGCCAGGGGTGTAATACTGGGGAAGGTGGCCAGGGGTGTAATACTGGGGAAGGGTGGCCAGGGGTGTAATACTGGGGAAGGGTGGCCAGGGGTGTAATACTGGGGAAGGTGGCCAGGGGTGTAATACTGGGGAAGGTGGCCAGGGGTGTAATACTGGGGAAGGGTGGCCAGGGGTGTAATACTGGGGAAGGGTGGCCAGGGGTGTAATACTGGGGAAGGGTGGCCAGGGGTGTAATACTGGGGAAGGGTGGCCAGGGGTGTAATACTGGGGAAGGTGGCCAGGGGTGTAATACTGGGGAAGGGTGGCCAGGGGTGTAATACTGGGGAAGGGTGGCCAGGGGTGTAATACTGGGGAAGGGTGGCCAGGGGTGTAATACTGGGGAAGGTGGCCAGGGGTGTAATACTGGGGAGGGTGGCCAGGGGTGTAATACTGGGGAAGGTGGCCAGGGGTGTAATACTGGGGAAGGGTGGCCAGGGGTGTAATACTGGGGAAGGGTGGCCAGGGGTGTAATACTGGGGAAGGGTGGCCAGGGGTGTAATACTGGGGAAGGGTGGCCAGGGGTGTAATACTGGGGAAGGGTGGCCAGGGGTGTAATACTGGGGAAGGGTGGCCAGGGGTGTAATACTGGGGAAGGTGGCCAGGGGTGTAATACTGGGGAGGGTGGCCAGGGGTGTAATACTGGGGAAGGTGGCCAGGGGTGTAATACTGGGGAAGGGTGGCCAGGGGTGTAATACTGGGGAAGGGTGGCCAGGGGTGTAATACTGGGGAAGGGTGGCCAGGGGTGTAATACTGGGGAAGGGTGGCCAGGGGTGTAATACTGGGGAAGGGTGGCCAGGGGTGTAATACTGGGGAAGGGTGGCCAGGGGTGTAATACTGGGGAAGGGTGGCCAGGGGTGTAATACTGGGGAAGGTGGCCAGGGGTGTAATACTGGGGAAGGGTGGCCAGGGGTGTAATACTGGGGAAGGGTGGCCAGGGGTGTAATACTGGGGAAGGTTGGCCAGGGGTGTAAATACTGGGGGTAGGGTGGCCAGGGTGTAATACTGGGGAAGGGTGGCCAGGGGTGTAATACTGGGGTAGGGTGGCCAGGGTGTAATACTGGGGAAGGTGGCCAGGGGTTGTAATACTGGGGGTAGGGTGGCCAGGGGTGTAATACTAGGGGAAGGGTGGCCAGGGGTGTAATACTGGGGAAGGTGGCCAGGGGTGTAATACTGGAGGAAGGTGGCCAGGGGTGTAAGACTGGGGGAAAGGGTGGCCAGGGGTGTAATACTGGGAAGGTGGCCAGGGGTGTAATACTGGGGAAGGGTGGCCATGGGTGTAATACTGGGGAAGGTGGCCAGGGGTGTAATACTGGGGAAGGTGGCCAGGGGTGTAATACTGGGGAAGGGTGGCCAGGGGTGTAATACTGGGGAAGGGTGGCCAGGGGTGTAATACTGGGGAGGGTGGCCAGGGGTGTAATACTGGGGAAGGGTGGCCAGGGGTGTAATACTGGGAAGGGTGGCCAGGGTGTAATACTGGGAAGGGTGGCCAGGGGTGTAATACTGGGGAGGTGGCCAGGGGTGTAATACTGGGGAGGTGGCCAGGGGTGTAATACTGGGGGAGGTGGCCAGGGGTGTAATACTGGGGTAGGGTGGCCAGGGGTGTAATACTGGGAAGGGTGGCCAGGGGTGTAATACTGGGAGTGGGGTGGCCAGGGTGTAATACTGGGGAAGGTGGCCAGGGGTGTAATACTGGGGTAGGGTGGCCAGGGGTGTAATACTGGGGAAGGTGGCCCAGGGGTGTAATACTGGGGGTAGGGTGGCCAGGGGTGTAATACTGGGGAGGTGGCCAGGGGTGTAATACTGGGGTAGGGTGGCCAGGGAGTGTATACTGGGGAAGGTGGCCAGGGGTGTAATACTGGGGAAGGGTGGCCAGGGGTGTAATACTGGGGAAGGTGGCCAGGGGTGTAATACTGGGGAAGGGTGGCTAGGGGTGTAATACTGGGGAAGGGTGGCCAGGGGTGTAATACTGGGGAAGGTGGCCAGGGGTGTAATACTGGGGAAGGTGGCCAGGGGTGTAATACTGGGGAAGGGTGGCCAGGGGTGTAATACTGGGGAAGGTGGCCAGGGGTGTAATACTGGGGAAGGGTGGCCAGGGGTGTAATACTGGGGAAGGGTGGCCAGGGGTGTAATACTGGGGAAGGGTGGCCAGGGGTGTAATACTGGGGAAGGTGGCCAGGGGTGTAATACTGGGGAAGGTGGCCAGGGGTGTAATACTGGGGAAGGGTGGCTAGGGGTGTAATACTGGGGAAGGGTGGCCAGGGGTGTAATACTGGGGAAGGTGGCCAAGGGTGTAATACTGGGGAAGGGTGGCCAGGGGTGTAATACTGGGGAAGGTGGCCAGGGGTGTAATACTGGGGAAGGGTGGCCAGGGGTGTAATACTGGGGAAGGGTGGCCAGGGGTGTAATACTGGGGAAGGGTGGCCAGGGGTGTAATACTGGGGAAGGTGGCCAGGGGTGTAATACTGGGGAAGGGTGGCCAGGGGTGTAATACTGGGGGGTGGCCAGGGGTGTAATACTGGGGAAGGTGGCCAGGGGTGTAATACTGGGGAAGGTGGCCAGGGGTGTAATACTGGGGAAGGTGGCCAGGGGTGTAATACTGGGGAAGGTGGCCAGGGTGTAATACTGGGGAAGGTGGCCAGGGGTGTAATACTGGGGAAGGGTGGCCAGGGGTGTAATACTGGGGAAGGGTGGCCAGGGGTGTAATACTGGGGAAGGTGGCCAGGGGTGTAATACTGGGGAAGGGTGGCCAGGGGTGTAATACTGGGGAAGGGGGCCAGGGGTGTAATACTGGGGAAGGTGGCCAGGGGTGTAATACTGGGGAAGGGTGGCCAGGGGTGTAATACTGGGGAAGGTGGCCAGGGGTGTAATACTGGGGAAGGGTGGCCAGGGGTGTAATACTGGGGAAGGGTGGCCAGGGTGTAATATGGGGAAGGCTGGCAGGGGTGTAATACTGGGGAAGGTGGCCACGGGTGTAATACATGGGAAGGTGGCCAAGGGGTGTAATACTGGGGTAGGGTGGCCAGGGTTGTAATACTGGGGAAGGGTGGCCAGGGGTGTAATACTGTGGGAGGGTGGCCAGGGGTGTAATACTGGGGAAGGTGGCCAGGGGTGTCATACTGGGGTAAGGTGGCCAGGGGTGTAATACTAGGGCAAGGGTGGCCCATGGGTGTAATACTGGGGTAGGGTGGCCAGGGGTGTAATACTGGGGAAGGGTGGCCAGGGGTGTAATACTGGGGTAGGTGTGGCCAGGGTGTAATACGGGGAAGGTGGCCAGGGGTGTAATACTGGGGCTAGGTGGCCAGGGTTGTAATACTGGGAAGGGTGGCCATGGGGTGTAATACTGGGGTAGGTGGCCAGGGGTGTAATACTGGGAGGGTGGCCAGGGGTGTAATACTGGGGAAGGTGGCCAGGGGTGTAATACTGGGGAGGGTGGCCAGGGGTGTAATACTGGGGAAGGGTGGCCAGGGGTGTAATACTGGGGAAGGGTGGCCATGGGTGTAATACTGGGGAAGGTGGCCAGGGGTGTAATACTGGGGAAGGGTGGCCAGGGGTGTAATACTGGGGAAGGTGGCCAGGGGTGTAATACTGGGGAAGGGTGGCCAGGGGTGTAATACTGGGGAAGGGCCAGGGGTGTAATACTGGGGGGGTGGCCAGGGGTGTAATACTGGGGAAGGGTGGCCAGGGGTGTAATACTGGGGAAGGGTGGCCAGGGTGTAATACTGGGGAAGGGTGGCCAGGGGTGTAATACTGGGGAAGGTGGCCAGGGGTGTAATACTGGGGAAGGGTGGCCAGGGTGTAATACTGGGGAAGGGTGGCCAGGGGTGTAATACTGGGGAAGGGTGGCCAGGGGTGTAATACTGGGAAGGTGGCCAGGGGTGTAATACTGGGGAAGGGTGGCCAGGGTGTAATACTGGGGAAGGTGGCCAGGGGTGTAATACTGGGGAAGGGTGGCCAGGGGTGTAATACTGGGGAAGGTGGCCAGGGGTGTAATACTGGGGAAGGGTGGCCAGGGGTGTAATACTGGGGAAGGGTGGCCAGGGGTGTAATACTGGGGAAGGGTGGCCAGGGGTGTAATACTGGGGAAGGTGGCCAGGGGTGTAATACTGGGGAAGGTGGCCAGGGGTGTAATACTGGGGAAGGGTGGCCAGGGGTGTAATACTGGGGAAGGGTGGCCAGGGGTGTAATACTGGGGAAGGGTGGCCAGGGGTGTAATACTGGGGAAGGTGGCCAGGGGTGTAATACTGGGGAAGGGTGGCCAGGGGTGTAATACTGGGGAAGGGTGGCCAGGGGTGTAATACTGGGGAAGGTGGCCAGGGGTGTAATACTGGGGAAGGTGGCCAGGGGTGTAATACTGGGGAAGGGTGGCCAGGGTGTAATACTGGGGAAGGGTGGCCAGGGGGTAATACTGGGGAAGGTGGCCAGGGGTGTAATACTGGGGAAGGTGGCCAGGGGTGTAATACTGGGGAAGGTGGCCAGGGGTGTAATACTGGGGAAGGGTGGCCAGGGGTGTAATACTGGGGAAGGTGGCCAGGGGTGTAATACTGGGAAGGGTGGCCAGGGGTGTAATACTGGGGTAGGGTGGCCAGGGGTGTAATACTGGGGAAGGGTGGCCAGGGGTGTAATACTGGGGAAGGGTGGCCAGGGGTGTAATACTGGGGAAGGTGGCCAGGGGTGTAATACTGGGGAAGGTGGCCAGGGGTGTAATACTGGGGAAGGTGGCCAGGGGTGTAATACTGGGGAAGGGTGGCCAGGGGTGTAATACTGGGGAAGGGTGGCCAGGGGTGTAATACTGGGGAAGGTGGCCAGGGGTGTAATACTGGGGAAGGTGGCCAGGGGTGTAATACTGGGGAAGGTGGCCAGGGGTGTAATACTGGGGAAGGGTGGCCAGGGGTGTAATACTGGGGAAGGTGGCCAGGGGTGTAATACTGGGGAAGGGTGGCCAGGGGTGTAATACTGGGGAAGGGTGGCCAGGGGTGTAATACTGGGGAAGGTGGCCAGGGGTGTAATACTGGGGAAGGGCCAGGGGTGTAATACTGGGGAAGGGTGGCCAGGGGTGTAATACTGGGGAAGGTGGCCAGGGGTGTAATACTGGGGAAGGTGGCCAGGGGTGTAATACTGGGGAAGGTGGCCAGGGGTGTAATACTGGGGAAGGTGGCCAGGGGTGTAATACTGGGGAAGGGTGGCCAGGGGTGTAATACTGGGGAAGGTGGCCAGGGGTGTAATACTGGGGAAGGTGGCCAGGGGTGTAATACTGGGGAAGGGTGGCCAGGGGTGTAATACTGGGGAGGGTGGCCAGGGGTGTAATACTGGGGAAGGGTGGCCAGGGGTGTAATACTGGGGAAGGTGGCCAGGGGTGTAATACTGGGGAAGGGTGGCCAGGGTGTAATACTGGGGAAGGGTGGCCAGGGGTGTAATACTGGGGAAGGTGGCCAGGGGTGTAATACTGGGGAGGTGGCCAGGGGTGTAATACTGGGGAAGGGTGGCCAGGGGTGTAATACTGGGGAAGGTGGCCAGGGGTGTAATACTGGGGAAGGGTGGCCAGGGGTGTAATACTGGGGAAGGTGGCCAGGGGTGTAATACTGGGGAAGGGTGGCCAGGGGTGTAATACTGGGGAAGGTGGCCAGGGGTGTAATACTGGGGAAGGGTGGCCAGGGGTGTAATACTGGGGAAGGTGGCCAGGGGTGTAATACTGGGGAAGGGTGGCCAGGGGTGTAATACTGGGGAAGGGTGGCCAGGGGTGTAATACTGGGGAAGGTGGCCAGGGGTGTAATACTGGGGAAGGGTGGCCAGGGGTGTAATACTGGGGAAGGGTGGCCAGGGGTGTAATACTGGGGAAGGGTGGCCAGGGGTGTAATACTGGGGAAGGTGGCCAGGGGTGTAATACTGGGGAAGGGTGGCCAGGGGTGTAATACTGGGGAAGGGTGGCCAGGGGTGTAATACTGGGGAAGGGGGCCAGGGGTGTAATACTGGGGAAGGTGGCCAGGGGTGTAATACTGGGGGGTGGCCAGGGGTGTAATACTGGGGAAGGTGGCCAGGGGTGTAATACTGGGGAAGGGTGGCCAGGGGTGTAATACTGGGGAAGGTGGCCAGGGGTGTAATACTGGGGAAGGGTGGCCAGGGGTGTAATACTGGGGAAGGGTGGCCAGGGGTGTAATACTGGGGAAGGTGGCCAGGGGTGTAATACTGGGGAAGGTGGCCAGGGGTGTAATACTGGGGAAGGGTGGCCAGGGGTGTAATACTGGGGAAGGGTGGCCAGGGGTGTAATACTGGGGAAGGGTGGCCAGGGGTGTAATACTGGGGAAGGTGGCCAGGGGTGTAATACTGGGGGTTTGGTGGCCACGGGTGTAATACTGGGGAAGGTGGCCAGGGGTGTAATACTGGGGTAGGGTGGCCAGGGGTGTAATACTGGGGAAGGGTGGCCAGGGGTGTAATACTGGGGAAGGGTGGCCAGGGGTGTAATACTGGGGAAGGTGGCCAGGGTGTAATACTGGGGAAGGGTGGCCAGGGGTGTAATACTGGGGAAGGGTGGCCAGGGGTGTAATACTGGGGAAGGGTGGCCAGGGGTGTAATACTGGGGAAGGTGGCCAGGGTGTAATACTGGGGAAGGTGGCCAGGGGTGTAATACTGGGGAAGGGGCCAGGGGTGTAATACTGGGGAAGGTGGCCAGGGGTGTAATACTGGGGAAGGGTGGCCAGGGGTGTAATACTGGGGAAGGGTGGCCAGGGGTGTAATACTGGGGAAGGTGGCCAGGGGTGTAATACTGGGGAAGGTGGCCAGGGGTGTAATACTGGGGAAGGTGGCCAGGGGTGTAATACTGGGGAAGGGTGGCCAGGGGTGTAATACTGGGGAAGGGTGGCCAGGGGTGTAATACTGGGGAAGGTGGCCAGGGGTGTAATACTGGGGAAGGGTGGCCAGGGGTGTAATACTGGGGAAGGGTGGCCAGGGGTGTAATACTGGGGAAGGTGGCCAGGGGTGTAATACTGGGAAGGGTGGCCAGGGGTGTAATACTGGGGAAGGGTGGCCAGGGGTGTAATACTGGGGAAGGGTGGCCAGGGGTGTAATACTGGGGAAGGTGGCCAGGGGTGTAATACTGGGGAGGTGGCCAGGGGTAATACTGGGGAAGGGTGGCCAGGGGTGTAATACTGGGGAAGGTGGCCAGGGGTGTAATACTGGGGAAGGTGGCCAGGGGTGTAATACTGGGGAAGGTGGCCAGGGGTGTAATACTGGGGAGGGTGGCCAGGGTGTAATACTGGGGAAGGTGGCCAGGGGTGTAATACTGGGGAAGGGTGGCCAGGGGTGTAATACTGGGGAAGGTGGCCAGGGTGTAATACTGGGGAAGGGTGGCCAGGGGTGTAATACTGGGGAAGGGTGGCCAGGGGTGTAATACTGGGGAAGGGTGGCCAGGGTGTAATACTGGGGGGTGGCCAGGGGTGTAATACTGGGGAAGGTGGCCAGGGGTGTAATACTGGGGAAGGGTGGCCAGGGGTGTAATACTGGGGAAGGTGGCCAGGGTGTAATACTGGGGAAGGGGCCAGGGGTGTAATACTGGGGAAGGGTGGCCAGGGGTAATACTGGGGAAGGTGGCCAGGGGTGTAATACTGGGGAAGGGTGGCCAGGGGTGTAATACTGGGGAAGGTGGCCAGGGGTGTAATACTGGGGAAGGTGGCCAGGGGTGTAATACTGGGAAGGGTGGCCAGGGGTGTAATACTGGGGAAGGTGGCCAGGGGTGTAATACTGGGGGGTGGCCAGGGGTGTAATACTGGGGAAGGGTGGCCAGGGGTGTAATACTGGGGAAGGTGGCCAGGGGTGTAATACTGGGGAAGGGTGGCCAGGGGTGTAATACTGGGGAAGGTGGCCAGGGGTGTAATACTGGGGAGGGTGGCCAGGGTGTAATACTGGGGAAGGTGGCCAGGGGTGTAATACTGGGGAAGGGTGGCCAGGGGTGTAATACTGGGGAAGGTGGCCAGGGGTGTAATACTGGGGAAGGTGGCCAGGGGTGTAATACTGGGGAAGGGTGGCCAGGGGTGTAATACTGGGGAAGGGTGGCCAGGGGTGTAATACTGGGGAAGGTGGCCAGGGGTGTAATACTGGGAAGGGTGGCCAGGGGTGTAATACTGGGGAAGGGTGGCCAGGGGTGTAATACTGGGGAGGTGGCCAGGGGTGTAATACTGGGGAAGGGTGGCCAGGGGTGTAATACTGGGGAAGGTGGCCAGGGGTGTAATACTGGGGAAGGGTGGCCAGGGGTGTAATACTGGGGAAGGGTGGCCAGGGGTGTAATACTGGGGAAGGTGGCCAGGGGTGTAATACTGGGGAAGGGTGGCCAGGGGTGTAATACTGGGGAAGGGTGGCCAGGGGTGTAATACTGGGGAAGGTGGCCAGGGGTGTAATACTGGGGAAGGTGGCCAGGGTGTAATACTGGGGAGGGTGGCCAGGGGTGTAATACTGGGGAAGGGTGGCCAGGGGTGTAATACTGGGGAAGGTGGCCAGGGGTGTAATACTGGGGAAGGGTGGCCAGGGGTGTAATACTGGGGAAGGGGCCAGGGTGTAATACTGGGGAAGGTGGCCAGGGGTGTAATACTGGGGAAGGGTGGCCAGGGGTGTAATACTGGGGAAGGTGGCCAGGGGTGTAATACTGGGGAGGGTGGCCAGGGGTGTAATACTGGGGAAGGGTGGCCAGGGTGTAATACTGGGGAAGGGTGGCCAGGGGTAATACTGGGGAAGGTGGCCAGGGGTGTAATACTGGGGAAGGGTGGCCAGGGTGTAATACTGGGGAAGGTGGCCAGGGGTGTAATACTGGGGAAGGGTGGCCAGGGGTGTAATACTGGGGAAGGTGGCCAGGGGTGTAATACTGGGGAAGGGTGGCCAGGGGTGTAATACTGGGGAATGGCCAGGGGTGTAATACTGGGGAAGGGTGGCCAGGGGTGTAATACTGGGGAAGGTGGCCAGGGGTGTAATACTGGGGAAGGGTGGCCAGGGTGTAATACTGGGGAAGGTGGCCAGGGGTGTAATACTGGGGAAGGTGGCCAGGGGTGTAATACTGGGGAAGGTGGCCAGGGGTGTAATACTGGGGAAGGTGGCCAGGGTGTAATACTGGGGAAGGTGGCCAGGGGTGTAATACTGGGAAGGTGGCCAGGGTGTAATACTGGGGAAGGTGGCCAGGGTGTAATACTGGGGAAGGGTGGCCAGGGGTGTAATACTGGGGAAGGTGGCCAGGGGTGTAATACTGGGGAAGGTGGCCAGGGGTGTAATACTGGGAAGGTGGCCAGGGGTGTAATACTGGGGAAGGTGGCCAGGGGTGTAATACTGGGGAAGGTGGCCAGGGGTGTAATACTGGGGAAGGGTGGCCAGGGGTGTAATACTGGGGAAGGGTGGCCAGGGTGTAATACTGGGGAAGGTGGCCAGGGGTGTAATACTGGGGAAGGGGCCAGGGGTGTAATACTGGGGAAGGTGGCCAGGGGTGTAATACTGGGGAAGGGTGGCCAGGGGTGTAATACTGGGGAAGGTGGCCAGGGGTGTAATACTGGGGAAGGGTGGCCAGGGGTGTAATACTGGGGAAGGGTGGCCAGGGGTGTAATACTGGGGAAGGTGGCCAGGGGTGTAATACTGGGGAAGGGTGGCCAGGGGTGTAATACTGGGGAAGGGTGGCCAGGGGTGTAATACTGGGGAAGGTGGCCAGGGGTGTAATACTGGGGAAGGGTGGCCAGGGGTGTAATACTGGGGAAGGGTGGCCAGGGGTGTAATACTGGGGAAGGGTGGCCAGGGTGTAATACTGGGGAAGGGGGCCAGGGGTGTAATACTGGGGAAGGTGGCCAGGGGTGTAATACTGGGGAAGGTGGCCAGGGGTGTAATACTGGGGAAGGTGGCCAGGGGTGTAATACTGGGGAAGGTGGCCAGGGGTGTAATACTGGGGAGGTGGCCAGGGGTGTAATACTGGGGGGGTGGCCAGGGGTGTAATACTGGGGAAGGGTGGCCAGGGGTGTAATACTGGGGAGGGTGGCCAGGGGTGTAATACTGGGGAAGGTGGCCAGGGGTGTAATACTGGGGAGGGTGGCCAGGGGTGTAATACTGGGGAAGGGTGGCCAGGGGTGTAATACTGGGGAAGGTGGCCAGGGGTGTAATACTGGGGAAGGGTGGCCAGGGGTGTAATACTGGGGAAGGGTGGCCAGGGGTGTAATACTGGGGAGGGTGGCCAGGGGTTAATACTGGGGAAGGTGGCCAGGGGTGTAATACTGGGGAAGGTGGCCAGGGTGTAATACTGGGGAAGGTGGCCAGGGGTGTAATACTGGGGAAGGGTGGCCAGGGTGTAATACTGGGGAGGGTGGCCAGGGTGTAATACTGGGGAGGGTGGCCAGGGGTGTAATACTGGGGAAGGGTGGCCAGGGGTGTAATACTGGGGAGGGTGGCCAGGGTGTAATACTGGGGAAGGTGGCCAGGGGTGTAATACTGGGGAGGGTGGCCAGGGGTGTAATACTGGGGAAGGGTGGCCAGGGGTGTAATACTGGGGAAGGTGGCCAGGGGTGTAATACTGGGGAAGGTGGCCAGGGGTGTAATACTGGGGAAGGGTGGCCAGGGGTGTAATACTGGGTAGGTGGCCAGGGGTGTAATACTGGGGAAGGTGGCCAGGGTGTAATACTGGGGAAGGGGGCCAGGGGTGTAATACTGGGGAAGGTGGCCAGGGGTGTAATACTGGGGTAGGGTGGCCAGGGGTGTAATACTGGGGAAGGGTGGCCAGGGGTGTAATACTGGGAAGGTGGCCAGGGGTGTAATACTGGGGAAGGTGGCCAGGGTGTAATACTGGGGAGGGTGGCCAGGGGTGTAATACTGGGGTAGGGTGGCCAGGGTGTAATACTGGGAAGGGTGGCCAGGGGTGTAATACTGGGGAAGGTGGCCAGGGGTGTAATACTGGGGAAGGTGGCCAGGGGTGTAATACTGGGTAGGGTGGCCAGGGTGTAATACTGGGAAGGGTGGCCAGGGGTGTAATACTGAGGAAGGTGGCCAGGGGTGTAATACTGGGGAAGGTGGCCAGGGGTGTAATCTGGGAAGGGTGGCCAGGGGTGTAATACTGGGGAAGGGTGGCCAG